>NC_081415.1:511637033-511937033 GCF_030272615.1 Cryptomeria japonica | reverse complement strand
CAAAGCAATATAAATATTAGAACACATAACCAACTAATATGACCAATTAATATAACCAACTACTCCCCCTGTGAAGTAGCTCTCCTCCATCAAAGCCAAAAAAAATTTCTCTCTTAGTTTCTATCGGTTTAATGCTAATCTTCAACTGTCTAAGTCTCTACTGGTGGGCATAATACCCCAAGCTTCTCTTTGAGATATTCAAAAGTTTCCTTAGGAAAAGGCTTAGTAAAGATATCTGCAATCTTCTCTTTAGTATTCACATAAACCAATCTTACTTCTTTTGCTTCAACATTCTCTTTCAGAAAATTGTATTTGATAGAAACATGTTTAGTCTTAGACTGAAATACCAGATTCTTTGATATATCAATTGTTGTTGAATTATCACAATAAATGGTTATAGGTTCTTTGAATTTTACCTTTATGTCCTTCAACATTTTCTTAATCCATAATACCTGAGTACAATTAGTCTATGTTGCAACATGTTCTGATTCTGTTGTTGATAATGATGTACAACTCTACTTCTTGCTCAACCATGAAATCAATCTGCTACCAAAAAAGAATGCTCCACCAGTGGTGCTCTTTCTATCATCTACATCGCTTGCTCAATTTGCATTGGTGTATGCACATAAATCAAAGTTTTCATCTTTAAGATACCATAAGCCAATATTTGTTGTGCCTTGTAGATACCGAAAAATCCTTTTTACTACTGATTCATGATTTTCATTAGGATTACTCTGAAATCTTGAAACAATACATATTGCATTCATTATATCAGGTCTTGTTTGTGTCGAATACATTAAATCTCCAATTGTAGATTTGTATCTTGTCGGATTAATAGGAGCTAAGTAATCCTTCAATATGAATTTATCAGTTGTAGTCATAGGAGTACTTACCGGTTTGGAGTTTTCCGTACCAAATTTCTTCAATAGTTCCTTCAAGTATTTTGTTTGACATATGAATATAACTTTATTAGTTTGTGAAATCTACAATCCTAAAAAGAATTTTATCTTTCCAATCATAGACATTTCAAATTCTTCCTGCATCTTGTTAGCAAAGTTTTTACACATTCCATCTTCTCCTTCAAAAATGATATCATCAAAAAAAAATTCAATAACCAAGATGTCTTCATTAGTCACATTGAAATATAAGTTGTTGGCAACATTACCTTTAGTGTAGCCAAGCTTCAAAAGATATTTGTCCAATCTAGAATACCAAGCTCTAGGAGCTTGCTTAAATCTATACAAAGCTTTCCTTAATCTAGAAACCACATCCTTATCATTTTTCAATGAAAATCCATCAGGTTGTTCAATGTAAAATTCCTCTTCAAGATCACCATTCAAAAATGCACATTTTACATCCATTTGATATACTTTATAGTTCTTATGAGCTGCAAATGCAAGAAATAATTTGACTGCCTAGATTCTAGCTACTGGTGCAAAGGTTTCATTATAATCAATTGGACCTCTTTTATGAATATCCTTTACACACCAATGTTTCTTTGTTCCTTATTACTTTATCATCCTCATTAAGTTTATTTCTGAATACCCATTTAGTTCCAATTACATTTTTGTCTTTAGGTTGGGGAACTAGTGTCCATGTATTGTTCTTTTCAATTTGTTCTAGTTCATCTTCCATTGCTTTAATCCAATGTTCATCTTGACAAGATTCAATAACAAATGTTGGTTCAATTTGATAAATTAAGCACACCTCTTCATTTTTCAGTCTTCCTCTTGTCACAACACCTTGATACTTATTCCCAATTATCTGATTTTCAAAGTGATTCAGTCTTACATACCTAAATATATTTGCATGCTATTGTTCTTCAGTCACCGTGGAATTCTCTAATGATGCTGGTGTGAATCAATCCAGGCTCTATACCGGTGCACTCTATATAGGTTCATTTATGATCATCTCAATTGTTGGTTCATAATCTACAGACCTTGAATTTCCTCTAAATTATTCATCTATCTTCACATTAGCACTCTCAATTATTTTCTGCAATCTTTTATTAAAACATCTATATGCCTTGCTCATAGATGAATAACCAAGAAATATTCCTTCATCACTTCTAGGATCAAATTTACCAATACACTCATCTCTCCTAATATAACATTTGCTTCCAAAAATTCTGAAGTATTTAAGAGTAGGAGTATTACCAAACCATAGTTCATAAGGGGTCTTACCGGTTTCACCTTTGATGTGAACTCTATTAAAAGTGTAAACCGATGTATTTGCTGCTTCTCTCCAATAAACATGAGGTAGATTTGCTTCCAATATCATGCTTCTAGCTACTTCTAAAATAGTTTTGTTCCTCCTTTCCACAATTCCATTTTGCTGAGGTATACGGGGTGCTGATAGTTGTCTTATGATTCCATTTACTTCACAGAATGTATTAAATTCCTTAGATGTAAATTCATCTCCTTGATCAGATCTCAAACATTTAATTTTCTTACCGGTTTCATTCTCTACCATTGCCTTGAATAGTTTGAATTTTCCAAAATCTTTTGATTTCTCCCTGAGAAAAGTAACCCAACACATTCTAGAATAATCATCAATAATTAGCATAAAGTATCTATCTCCCTGTAGACTTCTTGTACTTGCCGGACCACACAAGTCAGTATGAATTAAGTCAAGAACATTATTGGATTTATCAGAAATACTCTTAAAAGTTGTTCTAACTTGCTTTCCCATTTGACATTCCTTACATACCGGATTATGAGGTTTCACAATTATAGGTAAATCCCTTATTGCCTTAGTTGAACTGATATTTACAATGCAATCAAAATTTACATGATAAAGTCTCTTATGCCATAACCATCTTTCATCAATATGTGCAATCAAGCATGTCTTATTATTGTTGGTCAAATGAAAGATATTACCTTT
This sequence comes from Cryptomeria japonica, assembly GCF_030272615.1. NCBI lineage: Eukaryota > Viridiplantae > Streptophyta > Pinopsida > Cupressales > Cupressaceae > Cryptomeria > Cryptomeria japonica. The sequence continues at coordinate 511,934,150 of NC_081415.1, read as the reverse complement.
AGTCTTATTACTGGTTGTAATCTCCAATCCAGTTATGTTCGTGATTTTGCATTTACCATTCTTGAACTATAACTGAAATCCCTTTTCAACTAATTGACCAACACTGAAAAGATTATGCTTCAAACCTTCAACATAATAAACATTGTCAGTATTGTGCTTACCATCCAAAGATATAGTGCCTTTTCCTTTGATTAAACAAGCTTTATCATCCCCAAATCTTACTATACCTCCACTATATTCCTGAAAAGATAAGAATTTACATTTATCACCAGTCATATGATGTGATCATTCAAAATCTATGATCCATTCATCCTTTTCTTCAATTTTAACTTCTAGGGCCTTCTCTATCGGTGGAACAGTAGGTGTCAATTTATCCTCTTTAATTGCAACAAAAGCCCATTCATTGTCTCTCGATTCTTCATCAGAATCATCAATAAATCCTTCATTAGCATAGTAACAAGATTTGTCTCTATTCTTCTTAAATTTGTATCTCTGATATTCAGGGTTAGGCTTATATGTTCTTTTAGCTTCCTCTCTCAATCTTACATGTCTATTAGGACATCTAGATTCCATATGACCAACTTTATTGTAATTAAAACATTTAAATGGTTCTTTACCTTCATACTTACTTCCAACTGGACCTTTAGGCATTTTCCTTGCAAATAGTGCTTCAAGTTCTTCTAGTTCTTCATTTTCCCTCCTGATATCTTCAAGTTCGCTTTCATAAAGTGCTTTCCAGTCAGATTTGTTAGATGATGATGATCTGAAGATTAAATTTGTCTTAATTGTAGCAACAGAACCAAATTCCTCAAGCTCAAATGCTGGAAGTTTTTCAACCAAGGTATCTTTAGAGACTGATGTATTAGGCATTGTTCTCAACTCATTAATAGCAGTTACTTTGATTTTGTATGCTGGTGGAAATGCTCTTAAAAATTTAGAAATAATTTCATCTTCACTTAAGGATCCTCCACAACATTGTATTCCTAAAACAATTTCATTAACTCTTTCCATAAAAGAAAAAATTCTTTCATCTTCTTCCTTTTTCAAATTTTCATACCTGACCCGGAAACATTCCAGTTTTGCAATTTTGACATTAGTATCTCCTTCATTCAGTGTCTCCAATTTATCCCAAATAGCTTTAGTAGTAGATCGGTCTAATAATCCCATGATTTTCTGATTTGATAATGCGCTCAAAAGTGCTTCTCTTGATTCGCAATCATTTTCTTGATCTTTACCCATTGTTGGTGGATTAGGTTGATTCGATGTAGGACCAACATAGCCATTCTTTGTAACTTCCCATATGTCTCTTCCAATGAAATTCAGATGTGTTTCCATTCTGATCTTCCATACACCATAGTTCATTCCATCAAGTTTCAGACTATCCTTCCTAAAAATGTTTGTTGCCGTAGGATCTCCTCAAGTTATTAGGCTTCTGCAAAAAGAGAACTTAGCCTCTGATACCAATTGTTAGGACCCGGAAGGCAACTAAGAGGGGGGGTGAATTAGTTGTCTATGAATTTCAACCCAAATACAACTTTATCAAACTTGATTCTTAATACTGGTAAACCAAACTTAATATCGATTAACAGATTAACAGTTAATATCAATACCGGTGAAACTTAATGCATGAAATAGAAAGAGAAACAACATACACAACACATAACAGAAAAGTTTTAATGTGGAAAATCTGTAAGGGGAAAAACCACAGTGGGAAATGTTACCCATAATTAGATGATACTATTGTAGATAGTATGTGTATACAAATGGGGTCTGCACATGCAGAAAGGACAACTGCCTAGAGCACAATTTTCAAATGGGAGTCGCAATGACTACAGTAGGATGGTTAAATCCTAGAATAATGTACTGCTCAACATAGCATCTCCAATGGTATATTTAGTACTAGTTAAGCTCTGATAATCACCTTCAAACCTTCCTTAAAACTTCTCTATGGTCTACTCATATGATCTTGAATATTCGCACATACCATGTTACAATACCATAACCTTACATACCATATGCCATATCCTATATCTTATCAATTGAGATCTTACATATATACAAAACCTAAGACCAAATGTGTAGGTCAACTCACTAAGAATATTACAATAAAATCAATTACAAAAAAATCAAGGTGTCAGCTCAATACATTTACAACAATATCCAATCAATAAATCATCTCCATAATGTGTCGTGCTAATCTGGAATAGATAATGCATACTAGTCCATAACCTAGACCAATTTGCCGGTAACAACAAATATGTCAACCCGATTATAACATTAACCAGAATACAAAAACCAAATTTCCAAACCATGTCTTTGGCATAACCAAGTGATCTCAAGATGATAACAAGTCATCCTCAAAGCTGGTGAACAATATAACCTGCCGGTGAACTATATACTAGTGATTGTGCATAAGTCACTGAACATGTTAGTGAACACAATGTGTCGGTTCAACATAACCAAATATTCCTAGAAGGATAAGTGTTGACATCAATGACAAAACCAATGCAGCACATCCATAATACCAATAGAAGATGATCCAGAAGGTGCTTTTTCATCTGTCTCGTATGGTGTACTGCATAACAAAGATATTAAGGCATACATCCACTGTAATATTGAAGAGCTTGGAAATGTAGACATGCTATTCCTATATACCATGAATATGATGGATGGAATGGGAAATTTAAAGCCAAAATTCAAGTTATTGCAGGATAAGGGTTTCATCCAGTTTATTTATTTTCTGGTGTTCAATGAACCTGAATGGGTCTAATACATCCTGAGCCAAATACATGATGAGTTCATATGGCTGGACCAACATCACAAGATTACCAAGGAAGCCATTTAGGCAATTACCTATTTGAATGAAACCAGTCAGATGGTTTGAGAAAAGTTTATAACACAATAGTGATAGTTATTACCAGATCCCAGTATGACAACTGGTCAATGGCAATTAGTGATATCATTGAGCATGATGTGAGATTTTCCTTGATGGTGAGAGGATACAAGGTGTACCAATCCAATAGCTAGAATTCTTTACTTGGCATTGCTATATTTGCATCCTATCAGATGATAAAGGAAGACAAGAGGTATGATTCTTTGTTTAGTTCTTCTCAGTGAGCGGTTGAGAAATCTAAATAAGATAAGCAAGATAAGAAGCATGTTTTCAAATTTGGTTCTCTAATTGTCTATATAGCACTGTATTTCTTGAATGAGGTCCCTAGACTTGGGAAGATTAAATGGGGTTATGATAAACCGGTGGCCATTAAAATAAAGGAAGGATTGTAGGGTTTAGGAGATACCGCTGCACATAAATCTTCTTTGTGGGGGTATTTAAAATCCTTTCAAGTCATGATGAAAAGAAGAGAGAGGATACCTAAAGAGATTGTTGAGAAGTATGAGAAGACCATCTCTTTCATGGTTGATAAGGAGCAATTTCACATGGAGGTAGTTGAGCCCAGGACCATTTGGATCATTCCCATGGGGTATGAGGTAGATGCAAACACTCTTGATACATGTATGCTTAACACATGTTGATTCAGCTAGTGGATGATAAGTAAGAAAGGTTCACTACCTATAAGGAAAAAGATCCTGATTTGCACAATAAGTTTACCAGACTTGCAAGAAACAAAAAAGTGAGAAAAGAGGTTGAGGAGCTAGTAGAGAAAATGGGCATATCTAATGAGGTTGTGCAAAGGGAAAGAGAAAAAAAAATATTGAAGGAGGAGGATATGGCAAAGCTCAAGAAGTCAAAACCTATTCCCACTCCTCCAAAGCAAGCCAAGCCAAGAAAGTCTCAGTATGTGCCTACCTCTAGTGTGTAGAAACCCATTCCTCCACCCAAGTCACAAACAACATCAACTAGTGGAGCAAAGAAAAGGAAGAAGAAGAAACCCCAAAGAGTGTATGTTGTTGCCATTGCTGAAGAAATAAAATTAATTTGTTGAAGTAGTGAAAGAGGTGAAAAAGACACCCACCTACGCTAGAGTGGTGAAGAACACAATCTAGTGGACCCCAGTTAGCAAAGAAGCAAAGAGAAAAACCTGAGTCATCTGGAAAAGCTAGAGAAAGCAAGAAGCAGAAGTCAGAATTGGACGTGTCTCTCAAATCCAATAAAATTGAAGGTACATTTGAAATTGTGCCCCCACAAACCTTGAAAGAGTTAATTGATGAAATTCTTAAGGATGGGAATTTGAAAAATGTGCCTACATGATATGAATTTTTTTAAGATAAAGATTAGAGGGAAATTAAGGAAGCAATTGTTGAATACATGGATGTCTATAGTAAAGCATTTGATAGAACTTTCATCCATGATCCCTAAAATCTTGTATGACATTTTGGATGCAAGGAGGCATACAACTAATCTAGAGGATGAAAGAATAAAAGAGTAAATCTATCCTTAGTTATTTCAAGATAGATGAGGTAACCAAAGAGACAAAGACAATTTTCAAATAGTTTTTGACAGATCAAAGAATTGATGTGAATCTGCAAGAACCATCTCAAGACACATCTATTTTGGAAGTGCATGTCATTGTTTCTGACAAGAAAAAGGATCAAATGTTTGAAAAAGTCATTTTGGAAGGCCAATCAAAAGATCAGATCCTAGTTGATGATATTGATGGTGCTAATGATATCTCCATTGAAGCTCAATAACATCCTCCAGTGAAGTTAAACATGATCCTCTGGTTATAGAAGTTGTGTTAGAGAAATTAGCTGAGGAGATAGATGAAGAAGAGAAGAGAAAAGATGGTGATAAAGATGAGAGTGCAGAGGCAGGAGAAAGGGAGAAAGAAGAGAAGAAGGAAGATCAGGCTCCAATGATAGTGGCAAGAGACACTGTACTTGACAAAGGGAAACAAATTGTTACTGACACAAATTATTTTGGTCAAGGGTCGATTGTCCTCAGCTCTTTATCTCCTTTTGAATAACTAAAATTGGCAACTCTTGTGAAAAAAAAAGGTAGTGAGGTCTTACTTAAGTCTCATTCTGCTGAGAGATTGTTGATATCATTGGCAAGAGATCTGTTGGAGAAAATAATGCGATCTTTCCAACTGGACACATCTGATCCCTTTGGTAAGCTTAAGGGTTTTCTCAATATAGTTGGTTCTCATTTTGAGTCTTTGGAGAAGGCAGAAGATATTAAAGTTTTGAATCAATTCAATACTATGAGATTAAACAATTTTTGAAGATGGCTGAAGATGATAGAGTCAGTTTAATTACTGCTATGAAAAGTATTCAGGATGTTCTTGATGAAGGTGGTTGGTTATACAAGTCATGTAATTTTTCCCAAGTTCACTATAAATACTGATAAGAAAATAAAGGAATGCGAAGGGTAGATAGCTAGCATATCACAGTCGTAGACACCCCAATTAGTCTCAAATAGCAGTTTTGATCCCCAAGTTTTGATTATATTAGACAAGATTAAAAGTTTAAATCAAGAAAATGAAAGATGTTTGGGTAGAGTGTCAAAAGTGAGAGTCTTATCACTACCCAGATAGATTCATTAATGAGTAGCATGCAAGATATTAAGGATTCTCTGGATAAGCCTATTCTAGAAGACAAAAGAGGAGAAAAGATGCATGCCTATATTTTCAGCAGGATGATAAGCATTTTCAAGAGTTTGAAGAATGCATGGGATAACCATTTGTTGTCCCTTAGGATAGTATGGCAAACATATTCAAATCTTGGTGAGCCACCGTACATATCTTTGTATATCAATTTTGGCATATTCCTATCTTTGGTATTATTGTCAAAAGGGGAGAGAGAATAGAGTTAAAAATGGTGTAAATTCTCAAGGGGATCTTGTATTTTCTTTGTGAGTTTGAAATTTGAAGTTTTGCAGCTTTGAGTGTATAGTTAATTTTTCACATTGTTGCCATCAATGCCAAAGGGGGAGATTGTTGGGAAGAGACACTGTTCCGGCCAAGATTGGTGTATGGTATATTCTTAGGGGTTGTCATTGATGGCAACACATCTTGCAAATCACATCTGGCGTACACAGATTTGGTTTTCCAAAAGTCATATTCTTCACAAGGCATAAGTATGGAAGGTGGAACATAGTAACTAGTAAAGCATGAGATCATTATGTATACATTGATTTTGGTGATATAATTTTGATTGTGGTGATCAAGGAAGTTGATTAAAGGTTTGAGACATCTTATCTCATGATCTCGATATCCTATGTTGTTTCTAGAAAAAGTTTAGAGATTCGGTATCTGATAATTCAGTTAGAGTAGAGTTATTTTGGTGTAACATGTGTTGTGGATTTGTTGGGTTGATTTCGGTGACAAGTTTCTTGTTCAAGGTGATTGGGATGACTTATGGGAATCTTATTATCATCATATTTTGGTCCGCATTTGGATTTGTAGACAAATTGAGCCGACTTGGTGATACACGTTTCATGTTGCGTGTTATGTGGTTTTTGGAAGCCGAATGGTTAATGATTATTTTTGTTGGTGTGGATATATAAGATCGATTTGGTTAATCATTTTGATGTATATTATGAGTGAAGGAAGTCTGTGTGAGAAAATTTGTAATTTTGGTGAATGTGATTGGAGGTTTTGATGCTCCAGTGTATAACAAAGCAGGAAAACAATGCAGAAAGTCAGAACGCTTGTAGAATATAATCTAAGCCTAACCAGAACTGCATTTTGGCATAGTTAGATGATATAATTTATTTCATTCATTATTATAATCATTTATAATAACCTGTATGGTAGTGAGCCTTCCTTCAGGTTGTAGCCCTTTTGTAAATGAGTAGTGAGCTCTAGGTAGTGTGCCTGAATGCAAGTGCATTCCCGTCATATAATATAATCATATTTATGGCCATAGTATAATAATATTGTGGGTTCAAATCCCACCATGGTTTTTCCCTTTTTGATTTTTGCATGTAAAAACCTTGGTGTTATGGTTGCATGGTTAATTACATTATGTTTCTGAATTTCACTTTCTTTCTTGTACATCTAGTGTTTTAAGAATCAACTTAATAAGTTTGCAAATTATAGAACACTTATAAACCCCCCATCTCAATGTTCATTGCTTCCAACAGGATCTATTTTGTAGCGAACAACTTATGCCCATGGATAATGTGTCAATTGAGAGGTTCAAGAATGGTACATGTGTTTATACCAAGGATTCATCTGTTAATCATTATTTGGCTAAAATGGGGAATATTTTGGTGGCGAAGTTCATGGGTAGATACCTAGAGATTACTTCAATTTGCGAATGAATGGTAGCAATATGGGCTATAAGAGGAAGTGTATTGGTTTTGGTGATACCTAAAGGTATGTTTTGATTCTCGTTCTCTCTTAAGAAGGATAGTGTTCTTATCCTCTCTTATGACCCCTAGTTTTCTGGAAAGCAAAAAATTCTTTGCAAGTGGCATCTTAAGTTTAAGCTAAAATCCCACCTGGTTAGTGCTATTCCATTTTGGGTTCACCTCCTAATAATTCCTATGTATTTTTGGGATGAATAAATCATTGCTAGGTTGGCTAAATTATTTGGGTAGTTCGTTTCTCTTGATGCTATTACTAAACAAAAGTCGAGAATGAACTATGCATGCTTTTGTGTGGATACTACTCCTGGCATGACTCGACCCATCTTCATTGAACTCAAGTCTTCTCTTAGTACTTATACTTTGCCATTCAAGTATGATAACTCTATACTTTTCTATGAAATTTACTCATTGATAATCCCTCTTTTCCAATAAGTGTCCTTCTAGGAGTTCCAAAAATTCTTTTAAGTTGAAGGAAATGTGGCCTTTGGATTGTTCTTCTACATTGGGGTCCTCTAATATTATTTATAAATCCTCTAAGGGTAACCCCTTGTGGGCTAAGTCGACCACTAGTTTGTGTTTGGTGGAGTCAGTTGTTGTGGCTACTATCCTTATGGATACAGATGCAATTTCAACTCCCTCCTCTTGTAGGGTTGGTCTTTATCCACCTGAAGTCTTTTTGGAAGTTATGCTTCCTCTTCCCAACATTGTTGGTGAAGGTGTAGAACAAGGTTACACTCTGGTAGACTAACCAACTCCTCATTCCTCCCGTCTATTGGATTTGGTTCCTTTTGTCCATTCGAGCACCTCCCAAGTGCCTATTGTTATTGGGATGTTTCCAAAATTTGCATCCCCAATAATGGTCTCCCCTATCTAGGGGGTGATGCCTTTGAAGTCAACTTACAAGTATCAAGAGTCTCCTTGGACCCTTTCTATGGATAAATCTTCCTCTTCCTAGTTGGTTGGTGTTGGTAGTCCTTCTTTGTCTTCATGTAATAAAATGGCTAATTTGGGGAGAGATTGGCAAAAGTTTGCTAAGGAGTTAAGGTAGTCAAATGTTGTTTGTGACATGGCTAATGTCTTCCAAAGTAATCTATAGAAAGGTTTCTCCCACCTTACCTCAAAATTAAGACCCTCTCCTAATATTTAGGGGACTCAATGGTGCTCATAAACATATCCTGGTGAAGGAATTGAAGTTGAATATTTTGCTTCTTCAAGAAACTAAAATGACTTTGGATGCCTTTCTAAAGGATATTAATTTTCTTTGTCCTTTCTCTAATTCTTTTTAACTATTTGGTCTCTAAGATTTCAACAGAAAGGTTTCTAGACTATTCATTTTGAGAATAGGATAAATAAAGAGAAATAGACCCTCACAAACATTTATGTCCTGAATAATGTTATTTATAGAAGAGTTATTTGGGACTCTCTCATCTTTCATAGGTTGTCCTTCCATGATTCTAATTCCATCATGATGGGTGACTTTAACTCCTGCTTATTCCCTTCAGAGAAATTTGAATGTGTTCTTGATATTTTTGATAGCATATAGGGCCTTCACGGATTTTTATCTAGAGAGAGTTTATGTCATTTGGATCTTCAAGATAGAATTTACACATGGCCCAACATCCACTCATGAGATAACCTTATTCCTATGGTGTTTGGATTTATGTGCGGTTTCTTCTTCTTAGAATATTATTCTGAACTACCATCTCTCCTCCTAAACCTATTCTAGATAAGACCACTACCTTGTCTTGATGCATTGGAGCTTTGTTGGTCCCAAAACTAAGATCCCTTTTCATTTTGAAATCATGTGGTCACACTTCTCCAATTTCAAGTCTCTTCTGGCCCAGTGGTTGGATATTAAGATCCATGACACTGCAATGTTCATAGTTTCTCACAAACTAAATCTCCTTAAAAATATTTTGTGTTCATGGTTGTAAGTATTCTTTTGGTAATATTTTCTAGCATAAAAAGGATTTAAAGAATTAGATCAACTTGATTTAGATAAAGATAAAGTTCCTAGGGGCCTCTTAAGATAGATTGGATAGAGAGAGACCCCTTCTAGATAATATTTATAATTTAGTTATTAAAAAAGAAATTTATTGTAAATGGAGATCATTAGTGGAATGTATCAGGGAAGGGGATAGGAACACTAAATTATTCCACCAATCAATTGGTCTAAGTATATTTTATGGAGGCAATATCTTATTTTTGTTCCTTAATGTTTAGCCTTCCTAAGACCTTTTTATCATTGAAGCTTTGGAAATATTAATTCAAGCCATTCCAAATAATATTGATTAGGTGGACTTGCAATTATTGGAGACAAATCTCTTTGATGACGAATTCAAGGAGGTAGTCTTTTCTTTTAGACCCTTTAAATGCCCAAACCTTGATGGGTTCCCCACTTTCTTCTTTAAAGAATACTGGGATATTATGGATTCAAACATCATCCGAGTTGCTAGAGAATTTGTGTCTTCAGCTAGATTACTTAAAGAGATTAAAAAACCTTCATTGTCATAATCCCCAAAATTTTGGGTGTTAATTGCATGGATGAATTTATCCCTATAAGCCCCTGTAATACTCTTTATAAAATCTTTTCTAAGATTCTTGTCAACTGAATTAAGCCTATTTTAGGGAATTTGATTCATGGTAATCAAAAGGGCTTTGTGCTAGGTTGTCAAATCTCTAATGTAGTTATTGATGTCCTTGAAAGGCTACATTCTATGGAACATAATCATAAGGAAGGCATGCTTTTGATGTTAGATATTAATAAGGCCTACGATATAGTTTCATGGCCTTTTCTTTCATTGGTCCTAAGTAAATATGGTGGTCTCAAACAAGGTGACCCTCTCTCTGTATCTAATCACTCTTATGACTGATGTTCTTTAGGGAAATATTAAAGGTATTAAGCCTTCTTCTATGTGCTTCATTATTTCTCACCAACAATTTGTGGATGTACTCTATTAATTGGTGAGGCTTCAATGGTAGATCCTAGAGGGTGATTCTCTATTCTATCAGAAAATGATAGCGCCTCTAAAAAAAACCTAGACAAGAGTGTTTTGTTCTTCATGAATTTCCCCCATGAAATTCAATTATGTATTGGAAGGATTCTAAACTACTAGATAGCTAGTCTCCCTTCATCTTACCTTGGTTTACCTCTAACTATTGGGAAGGTGCGGGAATTAGTTTGGACTTGACTCTTAGAAAGGATTCAGAGAAAGCTACCAGGATAGAAGGGTGGTCTTCTAAGTAATGTCGGTAAGCTTCAGCTTCTCAAAGTCTCCCTCCAAGGTTATTCTATTTATATCTCTATTTTCTATATCCCAATGTATTGGGTGAAGAATTTGGATCAAATTCAAAGGTGGCTCCTATGGTCGAGAGTCGAGTAGAAAAATAGGATGTCCCTTCTTGATTAGGAAAAGGTGCATTACAATAAGAGATTTACTGGTCTTAGTATTCACAACACCTTTTCTTTGTATCTCACTTAAATGGCCAAGGTTGGATGGAGACTTGTTTCTCAAAATATTGACTAGCATGAATTATAAGGAAATGCAAAGAAGGGACAACTATGCCTTATTTTCCTTTGAGGTTATTTAGAGGGGATCCCATGTCTAGAACAAACTATTAAGATCTAAAGACATCGTTTTGAAAGGTATTTAACGGAAAATTTGTAATGGTTGAAAGGTTAGGCTCTAGGTATATTTTTGACATAGTTTGGAGCATTTGTGTTTGAGTACTATATTCGTAGCTCTTCTGCACCAAAATGGAATTTGAATTTGTTTGACTTTGATCCTGATTTGAAAAGTTGTGTGCTTGCCTAGCCAATAAGAACAATAACTCGATATAAAGTCTTAACTCAAAGATTGGTCATCCATTCCGAGTAGCTATCATTTCCATGACTAAGGTTCATTTACTTGTCAACCCAGGGACGCATTACTTCAAATGGGTCTGCATTTTAAATACCCTAAGTTTTAGAGAAAGTAATTCTACACTACTGCAACAACTAAATCTATCTAAAATAAACAAGCAAAAATATGAAAACTGAATGGCTATAGGAAATCTTAACATTAATACTAGATTTTAACTAAATAACTATTAACTAAGTTTGGAGCCGACAAACAGGAATTACTTTGTCTGCTTTGGCTTTGGTAACAATCATAGGATCTGGTTCCAGTGGCTGTAGGAACAGTCAGTTGCTAGAACATCTACTACAGCAAAAAGGAAACTTAATATAATAATCACATAGGAATACTCACCTAGTGGTCCCCATTGGATGAGTATATCCAGACTTCAAAATTATTCTATATACTCAAAATAACATAGTTTTTATTCATTATTTCCAAAAGTCGATATAATGCATGAGATAAGAGAAATGCTTCTAATTTTGGAAAAATATTGTCTAACCTCTATGAAGAGGTGCAAATATTTATTTATAAGAAAGTTATAACAAACATTCAACTACTTAGATCATGCCCATGAAATTAGGCGGAAACATTTATTACAAGAAGGAGAAGAAGTTTATCCATAGAGAACGTGGGACTTTACTAAACCATAGCCAAGAATATAGCATGAGAGTGGTTACTAGATTGATGCTTGCTGGAGACAACCATAAATGAGTCTAGTATCTCCTTGCTATTACTTTTCCGATCACTCGAGCACCATCTTCTCCACTATTTTAAATGCTCAATTGCTCCAACATGTCTCCAAATGTTTGCATGGCATGGTTTTCCATCTGTCTTAACACAACTACTTCTGCAGCAACTTATTTACTTCTGCATTAAAGGTTAGAAAATGAAAGCATATACATATATCTATTTCCATTAATCACAACATTTATACATCCATGCATTATATTACCATAATAATTTGCATAGCTATAGGAATATTAAGTCAAAACAATACAGGGTTCAGTGGGTTTGGCTATCATTCAAAATGCACATAATCAAAACTTGGATACATCACATGACTTTAACATTGTCCCAATATGCAACTTAAAACATAAGAAAAACTTATCAGTCAAAGAAATAAAAGAGTTATTATTTTAGCTTATCATTTGCCCCCCAACTTAATATCTTGTTGGTCCTCCAGCAGGGGGGAAATTCCTTACTCTAGCACTGACTCAAAAATCACCTATGGTACCTTGTCCTGTGCCAACTATAGCTAGGTTCCAATAAAATCCTTTTATCTTTTCCAGCCTAGCCCACCTAGCTTCCTTCGCAACCTCATCATACAATTTATTTATAGCTTTGCATCCCATCAATGGCCAAATAAGGATAGGTGGCTGAAATATCAAAGGTAGCCATTTATTACCTTTTATCCTGCCCAAGTGCATATACTTGGGAGCTCTTTCTGTGGTTGCATTATAATTGGGCAATGAATGGTGTTCACCCTACTTTAGGTCTCGTGCAAGTTTTTTCCAACGCTAAGCCATAAATTTAACTATAACTTGATTCTTAGTTCCAACCAAATTTTCATACTTTTGAAATACTTCCTCTCTTAGTGGTAAAACTTGGCTTCTGACATCAGGTATAGTCAACAAATTTTGCCAGTCATAGTACATTTGCCGTGGGTTTTTAGCTTCATCTCTGAGTGGCATTACATTATCAAGCTCCAAGTTCTTGTACATTCTAGATTGTACTTCCATACTAATTTTATTTTGTATCTAGGACATCAATACTTTTACTGAATATCACCAATATATAACAAGGGATTCCATTCATTGTTAGAAGAGACAACATAATTATGTAGATAAAACTCACATAGAAAATTCTTAATGGTTGTAGGAGAGATTTGGTAGGAACTATAAAACTCCTGCAGAGTCTTCAAAGAAGGGCTTAGATCTCTAACAATGTGGATAAGTTTAAAACATAGATAGTGTTCTTTAAAATATAAAGCATAAACTCTCAGCGGAGCCTTGCACTGCATTAACTCATGAACCATGTTTTTTATAGTATCTACATTGGTTTGTAACTCAACAATTTGGTTGTCTTTCTTTTCAATTTCCTTTTGTTGCTTGTCAATTATCCCCTATAGCCTAGCCTTTTCTATTTCCCACTATCTATAAAATGTGAGTGCAACAGATAAGCTAGTGAGACATGAAGGGAGCCTACGAGTAGTTACCCGAGGGCTCAAGATCTTATCATCTGGTTCTTCAAACTTCTCCATTATTTGGGCTAAATTTAATAGTCTTTCGGCTTCATGTCCTTCCTGCAGCTTACCCTCTTTCTGACTTCTATGCTCTAATTCTAATGTTTACATAGAAATAACCTCACTCACATCTCCTGTTGCCTGATTTCTTTTCTTAACCTGATGACTTATTCTTAATGGCAATTTCTGTGTGCTTGTAGGAAGTTTTTCTATAGGAAAATCCTCCTCCATTTTTCACTTTCTAGCTACAGGAGGAACCTATGCTTTTTGAGGTTGTTCCATGAATTTTTCCCGTGCATTGCATTTTTATTTTTCTTTACCTTTTATTTTAGAAAATCTAGTCCAACTTTGAGTTTTGTTGGAATCCAAGAACATTGAGAGGGGGGGTGAATCAGTGTTCTACTAGAATGATCAATTTTAACCTTATTATAACACGCATTCACCAATCAGTAAACCGGTACATATAAGATTGAAAGATGTAAATAAATCAATAAGCCAATCACACAAATGAATACCATAGCACAAATAATTATACATGGAAAACCTCAAAGAGGAAAAACCATATTGGGATTTGTGACCCACAATATCAATCCACTAACCATATGAAAAGATATTACAAAATATGGGCGTCTGCACTTGGAGGAAGGCTTGTAGCCTAGAGAAAACTTCTCATCACAAAGGAGTCTCACTAAATATAGTTACTCTGAATAAGAAAACATAAAAATGTACTCAGTATTACATCTACTATGCCTAATAGAGTTCCGGTTCAAGCTCTGACTATTCCGGTTTTGAATCCCTAAACCCTTACCAAAATAACGTCTTACATAATCAACATTCCTTGCATTACAAATATCACTCTCATAGCCTTTTCACATCCTTACATATCACAAAATGATCTAATCAATGGACCTATATACCCTTACAATCCTTCATGCCTTATGTCAGCTTACATAGATAATTACAAAATGAATATACATGTTGGCTCAATTACATATATACATAAATATAAAAAATCAATTGTCGATTGTCAGATCTCCCAAATGATGTTTGTTGGCATTGTACACTCTTATGAGAATAGTTGATGTTATCATTGATGGAAACCAACTAGCAACTCACCAGCAATTGGTTTCTACATGCCCTGCATCACAAAATTCATACATCAGCAGACACCGACACCGACAAGCACTTACACCGGCATTCAGATTACATCAAAGCATACCGACACTCTAGTCGACATGGGATGAACTTTTGTAAGACAACATGGTATATTGTAAAAGACTCATATATGTATGAGATCTTATAGGTCATTTTGATGGTAGATGAGATGAGATGATATGATATGTATGGTAGAAAATAATTGTTTAGTGGCAGCGAAGGTTTTTGGTTAAGGTATCTATTTGAGCTTAAACGGGCACTAAACCTGACATAAGAGATGTTGTTTTGAGCAGTACATTGTATTGGATTTATTAATCCATTTTGTAGTCAATGTGACTCTTCATTGAGCAGTGAGCTCTAGGTTGTTGGCCTCCCTACATGTGCAGGCCCCTTATTGTAAGTAGTATTTATTCATTGGCCAGTGAGTAAATATTGTGGGTCACAAATCCCACCAATTTTTTTCCCACACCAGGTTTCCTTGTTAAATATCTTGTGTTATGGTGTGTTTCTATGTTGTCTCTACTATTTCTGTTTATTGCAATAATTCTTATTTATGGGTACATTGTTTTTGGTTGCAAAGTTATAAATAAGTTTAAATATTTTGTTAACTGGTTCGACACTGATTCACCCCCCCTCTCAGTGTCTTTGGGACTGTCATTGAATCTAACAATTGGTACCTTCTCCTACTCCTAAGAAAACCAAGACACTAAGGAAGAAGCAACAAGAAGTTAGGGAACTGCAGAAGAAGCTTACACCAAAGAAGAAACAGACACCGGTTAACCCTACATTGGATAATCTACTGAATGAGATTACACAAGAAGGTGATCTAGTAAATGTAAATAAATGGTATAACTCTTCAAATGATTCTGATGAAAACATAATTGAAAAAAGTATTATTTTATATTTAGATATTTACAAGAAAGTTTTGATAGAAGTAATTGATGAGATACGCAATGATTTATACATGAGCTTGGAAGCTAAAAGGCTATTTGTGATGGAACTAGACAAGAAGTTGAAAGTTGAAGCACTCTTAGCTATACATCTAGTAAATTCTAAGGAAGAAATAGATGAGATTATTTCTAAAGCTAACTAGTCAGTATTTGTTAGTGAACACTGGCAAGTGAGCCTGATGGCTGGAAGGGTTAAAGAAATTGCAGATGAGACTGTAGATAAATGGGATATATTCTTTGTAGAGAAGGAAAAGAAAGAGGAAAGAAGCAGACCAAAAATGGAAAAGACATTCAAGGTATATCAGAAAGACAAAGGAAAAGGTAAAGTAGGTGGTGTACCTTCTATAAAAAAATAGATATCCCCCCACCAACCCAGTAGACCCCTCCATTAGCACCTTCATCACTAGTTCATACAGATAATCCACCAGATATAGCTACTAAAGGTATAACCCATGATGATACTAATTTGGAGTCAAAGATACTTTTTACAATGAATGTAGATACTCAGGATATAAACATTGTTGTGGACCAAAAAACTATAGAGGTTAAGGCAGATAATGTTGAGGACAACAAGATTTCAAAGAAACCAGCACAAACTATTGTCTCTCAGGAAACTGAGATACCAGCCCAAGCAGTGCAACCACAGACTGAGAAGCAAACAGAGGACAAGACAATTAGCATAGGGCCACCGAAATCTGAGAAATCGATAGTGGTACTAATAGAGAAATAATCTGAGGTAGAGGTTCATGTTGAGTCCATGACACTGGCATTTATAGAGAAGCTTAATTAGACTAAGAAACCATTAAAGTAGAACTACATACACAAACATATCCAATAGAAGAAATTATAAGTAAAGTGGATACATCTAATGGAAATGAAGAGGATATAGTGAAGGTGATTGGTCAGACATCTGTTGAGAAGAAACCTACAACAAAACCAAGCACATCTATAGGTGAATTCAGACCCACTAATATTACAAAGGTACTTTTGGATTCATTTAAAAAGATTACTGATTGCAATACCTTAGCATTTAAGTTAATTGATAACACATTACCTATTATGAAGATGATTGCACCTAATTGTAAGATATATCACATTAATGATTCTTTAGGGAAATTGGACACATTGTCCAAATTCATTGCTGATAATGTAATAACTATAGATAAAGTGAATGAGAACACCATAAAGGAGAGAGTTAACAAAGAAAAAAACACATTCTTTGAAAACACCATAAAGAAATGTACCAATCACTTGAACACACTTTTACTGGTACTCAATTCTACAATTTTGGAGTATAACGAGTTATATAGGGAAGCATATAAACCTCACTATTTGACAGAGGACATTGATGAGGAGATCAAAAAGACACAAAAATAAATTGATGACATTGTGGATAATATAATAGGTTCATCTGGACTTATATCAGTTTTTGAGCAAGAAATGGTAGTTTTTGAGGAGAAGTTGGAAAAACTTGAGAAAGATAAGGTGAGAATAAGGTCTAATGCCCGAGAAATAAACAATAAACTTGGTCCAAGGTTGGATAATCTGATTACTCAGAGAGTTGAAATATATAAGGCAATAGTTCAAGGAGAGCGATCACCAGAGCAACAAATGCACTATCATACTGGTATGATCCAACAGACTGAGGCAACTTTAACTGATAGTAACAAGTTTATGCAAAGTTTGAATATGATTTTGGCAAACATATTTTAGATAGTAACCAACCAGTTATAGACCTTGAGGTAACATTTTTGTACTCTTTTGATTATTTATGACATCCTTTGTCATTGATGTCAAAGGGGGAGTAGTGTAGAGAAAAATGCATGTACAAAGGAGATCACTTGCTCAGGGGGAGCACATCTTTTTGGATTTCAGTTTTGGATAATAGTTTTGATTTTTCTCATGGGTGTAGCCATCAATGCCAAAGGGGGAGATTGTTAGCATTCTACACTCTTATGAGAATAGTTGATGTTATCATTGATGACAACCAACTAGCAACTCACTAGCAATTGTTTTCTACATGCCCGACATCACAAACTTCATACACTGACAGACAGCGGCACGAGAACACACTTACAATGGAATTTAGATTACATCAAAGCATACCGACACTCTAGTCAACATGGGATGTACTTTTATTTATTGCAATATAATTATCTTTTGTAAGCCGACATGGTATATTGTAAAAGACTCATATATGTATGAGATCTTATAGGTCATTTTGATGGTAGATGAGATGAGATGACATGATATGTATGGTAGAAAATAATTCTTTAGTGGCAACAATGGTTTTTTGTTAAGGTATCTATATGAGCTTAAACCGGTACTAAACCTGACATTAGAGATGTTATTTTGAGCAACACATTGTATTGGATTTACTAATCCATTTTGTAGTCAGTGTGACTCTTAATTGAGTAGTGAGCTCTATGTTGTGGACCTCCTTGCATGTGTAGGTCCCTTATTGTAAGTAGTATTTATTCATTGGTCAGTGAGTAAATATTGTGTGTCACAAATCCCACAGAAGTTTTTCCCACACTAGGTTTCCTCGTTAAATATCTTGTGTTATGGTGTGTTTCTATGTTGTCTCTACTATTTTTGTTTATTGCAATAATTCTTATTTACCGGTACACTATTTTGGGTTGCAAAGTTATAATTAAGTTTAAATATTCTATTAACCGGTTAGACACTAATTCACCCCCTCCCCCTCCCGCCCCTCTTAGTTTCTTTGGGACTGTCATTGAATCTAACAATGTCGGCCTCCAATACCGATAACCTATGAAGTCATGTTGGCCTACAATGTCGGTACCCAAAGAATTCCTCCTACCACTGAAGATACCTATCGATCTTGATGCTGGTGCCACTGAAGTGTTTGCCGATGAACAACCAAACCAAGGAATGAAAGCCAAAATATGTTTCCATCAATGAAAACATATTGAAACCAATCAAATGAGTGTCAATTCCCAACAAGTTTGAGTGGAGGGATTCTCAAGACTTGTCTCAACTACTATTCCTTCCTCACCAAGAAAATCATCTTCGGCAATAGGAGGTTTGGCTACCGCAGAAACCCTAGGAGATGAGGGTTCGATATTTTCCTCTTGAACTGCAATTTCTTCTGCAACAAGAATATTTTCTTCGCCAAATTGCCCGATATCCTCAAACTCTCCCAATGACATCTGTGATACATCTCTAAGAGACCATTCTACCAATAATTTTATTAATTCGCGATGACTTATAGAATGGGTACTACCATTCTATGTCTCCTTTTCACTAATAGAGATAAGATGATACAAGACATTTGGAATATTCATCCTTCGGCCATGCCTTAGATGACTCAATAATTTGAAATGGACCGAATGCAAATTGGAGTACTTACCATCACATGTTAAATACTTCATTACATAAAATGCAACCTGTGACCATTCACCTAGAAGAGATATCCGCTTAGTTACATTCTTGTCCACGCTCAGAGGTCCATCAGCTCAATGAGTAAACTCTACCCTTGCACTTCTTGCATCTTTTGCCTCAAGAAATAGTTATCCATCCTGCGGCAACCCAGTGACTTCAGCTATTCTCTTCTCTATGGGTATGACTAGTAACCCTTTGACAAAATTCGTCTGTTCACTAAATGTGGACAAAAATTCCTACACAATCTGCTCATTAAGATCAGTAATAACTCATTAAAAAAAAATGATGTCAAGAAAAGTAAAACATATCATGGACAAGGACACATAATTACGTAGTCCCAAATAGAACCATAAAACACCCCCCCCCCCCCCCAACTTAATATGATACGTGTCCACACATAAGAAAAAGGACAGAGGAAAGGGAATGCGGATGATGCGAATCATATTAGGTAATAATAATAATGAAATTATAAATGCATAATTAAAGAAAATTAAATACTATACATACCTACAATCATGCTAATTAATGTTGCAATCAAATGATTAGTTATCCATAATATGAGATGAGGTGACGTGAAGTGGATGATGTGACATAAATAAAAATGAAATGAGATGAGGGGGACGCAAAAATTATTAGCAGAGAATGGTATTTCCATAAAATATGGAAATATTTATTAAGAATGCATGCAAAATGAATTTTAAGACTCAGGACCAAGAAGGCCCCATGTAGAGGCTGCAAGAACTATGCTAAGAAGGCCCCCTAGAGAGGCTCTAGGAACTATGGTCTGCACTTGGTTGTCAAATTGGTGCAGGAACTCTTCTTTTGTTGCAAGCTTATGATAAAGGCGTAGTCAATGACCATTGACCAAAAGTTTGAATTTGACTGGGTCTATTGTTGCCAACTGAACTGCTCCATTTTGAAAAACTTCGTCAATCTCATATGGGCCCAACCAACATGTCTATAGCTTCCCCATTATATCCTTATATTTGGAATCATATAACAATGCCCAGTCTCTAGATTTAATTTTTATATCCTTAATATATTTATCATACCATTTAGTAAGTTGATGTTGAATAAGTTTTGTATGTTGGACAACCATCTTTCTCAACTCATCTAGCACATTCTAATGGAGTGATATTCAATTTTAGAGCTTTTCTAAGAGTTTTATGCTCAAAATAAATGGGCATCATGGTTGTTTTTCCATACATCATTTCAAAAGCTGTAAACTAGTTGTTGTCTTCCATGTTGTTATGTATGCCCAAATGGCTTTAGGAAGACTATTTGACCAATCTTTCTTATGAAGAGTTATTGTCTTCATAAGAATAGCTTCTAAATCCCCATTTGTAACCTCTACCTGACCATTTGCCTAAGGATGGTATGGAGTGGAATTCCTATGTTTGATATTATATTCATTAACCAATGCTACAATTAATGTGGAAGTAAATTGTGGTCCTTGATCTGTAACAATCTCTCTTGGTACTCCATATCTCATAAATATTTCCTCATAGATAAATTCAACTACCTTATTATCCCTTTCATGCGTCATTTCTCTTGCTTCCAACCATTTTGTAATATAATCAGTGCATACTAGAATATAGGAATTCCCATTAGAAGGAGGATCAATTGGTCCAAAAAAATCTAACCCCCATTTGTCAAATGGTGCAACCAATATTTGGGGATACAATGGAATTTCATCAGATCTGGTAGGCCTACCCATTCATTGCCATCTATTACATTTTCTAGTATATTCAGTTGCATCTTTATACAAATTTGGCCAATAATAGCCTATGTTAAGGATTTTAAGTGTTGTTCTTTTAGCCGCAAAATGTCCCCCATATGGCTCATCATGACATGCATGAAGAATATCATACATTTCATCCTCTCTCATGCACCTTCTTAAGACTTGGTTAGGTCTAGTATAAAATAAACAATCAACAATCCAAGAGAAATTAAATCTTTTCTCAACTACCAACCTTCTTTCTTTAGGAGAAAAATGAGAAGGCATCTTATTAGCAGCCAAATAATTTGCAATATTAGCATACCAAGGAGTGTGAGCTTTTATCAAGAATAAATGTTCATCTAGGAAAACATCATCTATAGCTTCAGGATCATTCTATAATTGAAGCCTAGAAAGATAATCTGCAACTACATTAGCTTTACCTAGTTTATCAACAATGTAATATCGAATTCCTTCATCAATAGTAACCATCGAGCCAATCTTCCTATAATGGAAGGTGTAGACACCCAAAATTGTCGAGTCTAATTAAATAAATATTTTATTTATTTAATTATCTAAGTTTAATTCTTCTATTAATTAAATAAATCTTTATTTATTTAATTAATTCATTTATCCTCTTCCAGCCTTATTTCTCATTTAAATAAATACATTTATTTATTTAAATTATCCTTTTCCTAAATTAAATAAATATTTTATTTATGTAATTGATCCCACTTCTTCTATTAATTAAATAAATCTTTATTTATTTAATTAATTCATTAGCCTTTTCTACCCATGACACATGTCATTCATCTCTTAATTCATACACTACCTACCCCTTTCATTATTTTATTATTTCTTTTACCTACCCTCTAATCATAGCCGACCTCCTTTTACACCTCTCAATCTTATCCCTCCATTTCATATAGTATCTTCTATATAAGGAGATGCTTCCTTCATTATCAAACCCTAATGAATCATCTTTTATGCACTTGACTACATTACGATCCTACTTGCAACCACATTCCATTCTTTGTTGAGCTCTTGTGCACATAAAATCTGAGAGCAAATATATCAAGAAAGATCAATGGAGATAGGAAGAATGGAGATCCAAACCCTATTGGACATGTGATGGTATAATCTTTGTGATTTCGTTTGATTTGCATTGTCTTAGGTAATCTTCATATGTTATAGTGGATCTTTGTTGTTGTTAGGCTAGGGTTTTGTGGTTGAATTCATTTAGCCTTTCAATATTGTTATTATTGTTATCCATTTTCACCATATACAAAAGGCTTGTTCATGAAATATCTAATTGTTGTATGACAAGTATGCACATATATTTGATATCCTATGATATAAATCCTAAATTTGTTAAGTGCATATATTACTGCCAACAAGTCCTTTTCTATGACAATATAATTAAGCTCAGGTCCCTGCATATTTTTGCTAATGAAATAAATTGCATTCTTTGAATTGTCCATCTTCTATCCCAAAACTTCTCCTATAGCATAATTTGATGCATCTGTATGAATATAAAAAGGCAATGACTAGTTCAGACCCTTGAGCACTGGTTCTTGAGTCAATACATGTTTGAGCTTCAAGAAAGCTTCATGACATGCAAGAGTCCAATCAAACTCCATATATTTAGTCAAAAGACAATATAAAGGTCAAACATATCCAGCATGACCAAGGAAACTTTAAACATTCTTTTTCTTTGTGGGAACATGAAGGGTTTGAATGACTTCAATTTTGGCTAGGTCAACCTGTATTCTAGTTATAGAAATATCATGACCAAGAACTATGGCTTCCTGCATCATCATAAATCATTTTTCATTGTTCAACGATAAATTGTAATCTTCACACCTTTGTAAAAATTTCTTTAAATTCTCCAATGATTCTTCAAATTTTGAAGCATAAGTGGTAAAATCATCCATATAGATCTCCATGCTATCCTGGGAAATATTTGAAAAATATGCTTATGAATTTTCTTTGAAAAGTAGCTGGAGCATTACACAACCCAAAGGGAAGAAAAAAATATGCATACGTTCCCCAAGGGTAAGTAAATGTAGCCTTTTCCTGATCCTCGAGAGCAATTTGAATCTGGTTGTAGCAACTGAATCCATCCAAGAATGAAAAGTATCGCTTCATTGCCAAGGAATCTAATACTTGATCCACAAATGATAATATAAAATGATCCTTCCTAGTTGCTGAGTTCAAAGCTCTGTAATCTACACATACCCACCAAATACCTCCTTTCTTTGGAACTATGACTAGAGGCGATACCCACTTACTATCTAATATAAGATAGATAAATCCAACATTTCATAATTTCTGTAGTTCCTCTTTAACTATCTCCCTTAATGCATGATTGATTCTCGTCTGTGGTTGTCTAAGTGGTCTACAGTCTTCTTTGATATAAATACGGTATGTGCAAATCGTAGGATCAATTCCTTTCATATCTTTGTAATCCCATGCAAAAGCGTGTTGATGATATTTGAGCAATTCAACCAGTGTTAGTCTTTGAGTTTCTGTGACTTGATTATTGATATTCAAACATTTATCTGGATCAACTTCCACCTTGACAGTAAGATCGACCTGAGATGCTTTGGAAAGATAAGAAGTGCAGAATTCCTACAGCAACAAGGTATGCGATATGTTTGTGGCTGCAGGAAAATCCGATGTTGTAATACTTGATGTTAAATCTCGTGAGTGCTGCTCCAAATTATGCCGATTTTCTAGGATTTTAGAAAGGAAAGAATCGTCATCCTAGAGTCATTTGAATGTTTCTCTATTAATCATTAAAAATATGACTGACAAAGTTTACTTCCTCTTCTAATTCTTCCCCCATGTTATGCCAAACTACTTGTTCTTGATCAAGTTGGGGTTGAGCAGGTGAATACAGAGCTAGATTTTTAGTAGTATTTCCATTAGAAATAGTCATGTCCCCTGATCAACATCCAATATATGCATCTATTGTAGCAAGCCAAGGTGTCCCTAAGATGACTAGATATCCCCCCCAATGTAGCTTTAGGAGATAAGATCATAAAATCTACCAGATATTCCTAGGATTCTAGAGTAATATCGACAACATCTTCAATCATACCATTAGGCAAAACTGTGGAACTATCAGCAAGTTGCAGGATCGTAGGACTAGGTCTAAGATTGGTTATGTTAATTTTTTGCATAATGTCCTTTGTCATTACATTTATGGCTACTCCCAAATATATTAAGGAGTTCTTTATCCTAGTGCCATTGATGACTATTTTCATAGTAGGACTACTAGGGTCATAATATTTAGGTATTGACACTTTTTCCAACATAATATCAGGCAGTTAACCCATTACATGCACTATTTGCAGATCCTTTTTCTTCCTTCTAGGTTTCCTTAAACATGACTCTTTAATTGTTTACCATAGATAGGAACATCCTTAATAGCCTGAAATAATGGAATCTTAACACATATCTATTTTAGCTGATCAATGATGTCAAAATTTATATCCTCTTGCTGAGGAATCTCTTTAGCTTACAACCTTTAAGGAAATTGGGTTATTTGTTGACTCTAGGGAATTTGGGTTGCTAGGCTAGATATCTCCTTTTCCTTTCGTACTTCTGTTATAACTGGAGGGGATGGGTTAGGCAAAAGTTATCCTAGATCTAAGGTGAATATCACTTATATAAAGAGAATAAGCTGGGTATTGTTTAAGATCAGTTGAATAAACTTGTTGTTGCTGAGGCTTTCTATTAGGATTTGTCATGGGTTGAGTGGGAAGTTGTATGGGTTTAGGTGGAATGGTATTAGTAGCATGAGGGGGCATTATAGCAGGCTATTGAGACTACTGAGGCTGCTGCAGAGGTTGCTAATAACCAGAAGGCTGATTGACCATTGCTGATTTGCTCTCCATTAAGGAGTAGGTTTCCAATTCCCTTGGAATGGTTTCCATGGTCCTTGAGATTGAGACCAATTTCCTTGTGGATTTTTCCACTGTGGAGTTTGATTGGCAGAAAATTTCCCTTGGCCTTGAGGGTTATGCCAATTTTGATAATTTCCAAAATTTTGAGCATATGGAGGTTGCCACTGATTATTTTGTGCATAGGAATTTCCTCTATAACCAGAAAAAGAAAGTGGATCAGGAGGAATACCTTGTCTTGGAAAATTTGGTCTTCTTTGAGCAAAATAAAAGATTTGTTCATCTCCTTGTATTGTCTTGAATTCAGGAAATTCAAGATTTGCAATGATCTTACATCTACAGTCTCTTTTCGTCTGTGTACAATGTGGACAAAATTTTGTGAGGATTGTATTGGGTTCCTCATGCTTCTTCTTATCTTGAAGTGTGCCTAACTTAGTAGCCATATTGTTAATGATATCCTCTTAAAAATTCTTCAAAAGGGGACTAAGATCCATTCGTCAAACTCCACTACTGGATGTTGATGAAGACATTCACAACTTGAAATATCTATTCTTCTTAGAAGAAGATATGGAATACTTCTGACAAATTTGGCCAATATCATTCTATGTTGATTGAGTTATATCACCACCTCCCATAAGGTCTAAAGCATCTATGCATTCACCATTGGTCCCTTTGAGAAATGTCAACTTAAGAGAATCTTCATTTAAAGTACTATGCTTGGACTTCTTGACACTAAATATAAATCTCTCTAGATAATCTTATAGACTCTCATCCTCCCTTTGTGTCATTCTAAAGATATCATCCCAATGGCGATCAGTCCCTCTACAATAATCTTTATATTTCACAAGAAACAATCATTTCATCTCATCCCATGTAGTGATTCTACTACTCCCTAGACTTATAAACCATCTCAAATCTGATTCTTTTAAATTGGTAGGAAATATTTTAAGTCTATGGGAATTTATACTGTAATCATAACTCCTACAAAGGACATCAAATTCAAACAAGAAAGTATCAGGGTTCTCTGTTACCAGTCTATAAAATTTAGCAAGAGAATAAGATGGAATGTTCTCGAGGTTAACATTATCATGCAAATCGGAAATGGGGAACTCAAATGTTGGGTTCACAGGTGGAGGTGGGTTATTCCCACTGGGGGGTGGATTTCCTTGCATTGGTCTTTGAGGAGAGGCTCCTAGACAAGGGTCCTCTTCAGGAGGTCCAAAAAGGAAATGAAGGTTGTTCTCAGAAAGTTTAAATACAAACGGGTTCAAATTATCTGGGGTTTGGTAAAGTGCAGCAAAAGGGTTTACATTTGGTGCTTCATATGAATTGAGTCTTGTATGATCAGGATGGTTAGGAAGGAATCTACCTTGAGCATCTTGTCTTTTTCTATGCATACAGATTCATGAGAGTTACTTAAAATAAATTAAGCTATCAAAACCAACTATACTGAAAACTTTAAAATTCACAACTATGATAGGTTCTTAGTTTGACACCATCCCCGACAATGGCGCCAAAAATATTTGCCTAGACAATAAGAAAAAAAAAAGATTTAAAGTCTTAACTCAAAGACTGCTCATCCATTCCGAGTAGTTATAATTTCCATGACTAAGGTTCATTTACTTGCCAACCTAGGGACATATTACTTGAAATGGGTCTTCATTGTATATGCACTAAGTTCCGGTGAAAGATATTTTGCACTACTACAGCAACAAAATCTATCTAAAATAAACAAGCAAAAATATTACAATTGAATAGCTATAGGAAATCTTAACATTAAGAGAAGATTCTAACTAAATAAATATTAACTAAGTTCAGAGCTGACAAACATGAATTATTGTCTGCTTTGGCTGCAGGAGCAGTCAATTGCTAGAACATCTATTGTAGCAAAAAGGAAACTTAATCTAATAATCAGATAGGACTACTCACCAAATGGGATCCCTTGGATGAGTGTATCTAGATGTCAAAATGATTCTATATACTCAGAATAACATAGCTTTTATTCATTATTTCCAAAAGTCGATACAATGCATGAGACAAGAGAAATGCTTCTAATTATGGAAAATGTTATCTAACCTCTATGAAGAGGTACAGGTCTTTATTTATAAGAAAATTTTAACAAACTTTCAACTATTTAGATCATGCCCATGAAACTAGCCATAAAAAATTATTACAACAAGGAGAAGAAGTTAATCCACAGAGAACGTGGGACTTTACTAAACTGCAACCAAGAATATAGCATGGCGGTGGTTACTAGATTGATGCTTACTGGAGACAACCATAAATTAGTCTAGTATCTCCTCACTATTCCTTTGTCGATTCACTCGAACACCATCTTCTCCACTGATTTGAATTCTCAACTACCTTGAAATGTCTCCAACTATTTGCATGTCGTGATTCTCCATCTGGCTCAACACAACCACTTCTGCAACAACTTATTTACTCCTGCATTAAAGGTTAGAACATACAAGCATATATATATATATATATACATATATATATATATATATACATATATATATATATACATATATATATATATATATACATATATATATATATATGTATATGTATAGATATATATATACATATATGCATATATATGTATATATGTATATGAATATGTATGTATATATGTACATATATGTATATATACATATATATATACATATATATGTATATATGTATATATATATGTATATATACATACATATACATATACATATACATATACATATATATATAAACATATATATATATATATATGTATATATATATATATACATATATATATGTATATATATATATATACATATATATATGTATACATATATATATGTATACATATATATATGTATACATATATATATATATGTACATATATATATATATATGTACATATATATATATATATATGTATGTATACATATAGATATATATATGTATACATATATATATATATATATGTATATATATATATGTATATATATATATATCCATTTTGATTAATCACAACATTTATACAGCCATGCATGATATTACCATAATAATTTGCATAGCTATAGGAATATTAAGTCAGAACAATACAGGGTTTAGCAGGTTTGGCTATCATTCAAAATGCACATAATCAAAACTCTGATACATCACATGACTTAAACATTGTCCCAATATGCAACTTTAAAAATAGGAAAAACTTATCAGTCATATAAATGAAAGAGTTATTATTTTAGCTCATCACTATGGATAAGGAACCCTTGAACATTCTTAATAATTTCTATTTTTTTAGGCTGGATGCTGAAGATAGGTTGATCTGGGCCTCCTCTAAAGATGGTAAGTATTTGTTCTATTTTAGTTTTGAGTTGGCCACTCCTTTCCCTCCCCCTTAATTCAAGTGGTCAATCATTTAGATAATGAGCATGATTCCAAAGGTGAGTTTTTTTCTACTGGACAACTTGTCATGGTAAGATCCTCACTATTGATAATCTCGTAAGACATGGTTTTCAATTTGTCAATAGATGTGTTATGTGTGAGAATGAAGAACAAAGCATCAACCAATTTTTTTTTCTATTGTAAGTACTCTTGCAATATGAGACAAAGAATTTCCCACTTGTTCCTTATTGATTGGATTTAAAATAGAGACCTAAATGATAGTGTTTCAATTTGGTCTCCCCCTTGAAATCAACACCTTATTTAGGAGCTTTGGTGGCAGGCCTTCTTCCATTCTAGATGGTGCTTGGTGAAAGAAAGGAACAATAAAATATTTAGGTATAAGAAGAATAGTTGGGGTCTCTAGTTTCTAATGTTATGATTATTGTCAAGGAAAATATGATTTGTTTTGAAAAATATAAGCGCTCTAGTCATCCCTCGGCTTTGGAATAGCAAGTGGCTAAGAACTTGTGCTTATTTGATTCTTTGGCTAGGTTCATGTCACCACCTATTGTCTTCAAAAACTCTGGTAAAGTCAAACTTCAATGGATCATCCAAAGGAAACCTGATTTGATTTGGTGGGGTTGGTGTTGTTCGTCACCATAGGGGTAATATTATTCTAGACTAAATGACCAATTTGGGCATATAAACCTAATATTTTAGGGATGTGGTAGATATTTATTATGGCCTTCTAACCATTAATGAAATAAGGCACAATCGAATCATAATAAAAGGTGATTCAAGAAATACTATCAACATTATCAAGAATGAAGCCATTTTAGATTGGAAGTGTGAAGACCTTGTGGTTAAATGTAACGTACTCATTCCTAGGATTAGTCACATCTTCTTGTGTCATACGAGAAGAGAAGGCAACAAATTTGTTGACAAGTTGGCCACTTTTGTATTGTTGTCGATGAATTTTAAAATATGGATGATTATCAACAATATTCTAGATTTGGTTCATGTGGTGATCACTGAGGACAAAGAATATGATGAGATTTAATTGAAGGATCACATTTTTCATAATTTTTGCCACCCTTTTGGCTAGTCACTTTCTACTTTGGTGATGAATGTCTAAAATAAATGTGACTTCCCCCTTTTCTCATTAGCGTTGTCATGCTCAAATTGCTAGTTTTTAATCTAGCAACTTGGTTTTTAAATCAAATTTCTCTATGTTTGAGATGGGAGGTGATCTAATACAAACTGAATCATATTCATGTGAAGAGTTCAAAGGTAAACCTAAGCTATGGAAAAAGTGGCTAAAGTGAATCTAGATAGTTATGTTGAAGGAATGTAGGATTTTGACCTATAGCTGCTTAAGAATTTTGCCTAGGTCTGGGAGAAGGGGGAAGTCAAAATTGGTAAGGTTTCTTTCAAAGTCACTTCAAGTTGATTATCTCTATCATCGGGCTTTTGCAAGATGGTATAACTTTCCCCAAGAAGTTGAAGGGGGTCTTATAATGAGGAATTTAAGTGATTTTTTCAAGATGGGTGAAGGTGTTTCTTGGTCACAAAGTATGTATAATAGTGAAGACCTACCTGATCTTCCAAAAGATGTTACCCTATTGTTGATGAATTATTCACTCTAGGGCCTTACAAAATATTTCTGACCCATGTTTGCCAACATTAAACCACCTTAGGTATAGCATACAAATAAATTTTATTTAATGGGTTTTCTCTTCACTTTGTCAATTTATTGAAAAAGCCAACTCTAATAATTTCCTTCCATATTAAGTCCTCCTAGTCTCTCGTCAGACGCAGATCTAGTGGTTGACCTTTTTTGGTCTCAACCCTGTGGTGAAACCCAATTCCATTACTAGATCCTCTTATAAACCTAAGCTTTTCCCTACCCACTTTAATTGTTCAAGAGAAGCCAACCATAAGTCCTCTCCTAATCTACTCCCTAAGGATGTGGAGGTGCTAGACTCAGATAAAGATGAGGTATACAAGGATTTTGAGTCCTCCTATGATCTTAATAATTGAACTAGTCCCTTACAACATTCTAGGAGGTTGCCCCCATTCCACCTAGTTAAGAGATTCCTAACACCAAGAATGTACCTCTTAATTTGGAATCAAATGATTTAAATCTAGATAAAACTATTGAGCATCAAGATCTAGTGATTAGGGAGATGACCCCACAACATAGTAGTTAGCTTTGAGCCTCCTACATGGGAGGTCTTGGGTTTGATTGTACTCGAATGGATCCTAGCTCTAGGGAAAAAGCTAAAAAAAATACAACTTTGGCTATGAATTATCGAAAAAAAGAAATACCTAGTGATTAAATGGATTTAATTATAGTTTAATGTGTCTATTAGGAAGACTAAAAGACTCAAAGCTATGGCCGAGGCTAGTGCTAGGGAAGACAAATGAGTTATGGAGGAGAAATATGAATGGGTCTGGGAAGCTATGAACAACAGGGATGGTAAATTAGTGAATTGGGATAAAGTTGAAGCAATGCTAAAAAACCTTAATGAGAAGGTGGCTCACAGAAATGAGAACAAGATTGTTATGGAGCTAAACGAAATCCAATCAATACCTAAGAGAAAAATTGAGGAGATGTCAAAGAGAAGTCAAAACATGGTCTTGAAGAATTTTGTTTCCCTATAGTCTATTCAAGAGAAAATTGACCAAAGGAAAGCTAAGTGTAAGAGGCATACTCTATCCCCCTCTACTTTGTTGGAGTCCCCTTCCTCCATGGTTAAAGATACTTTAGATTCTCGCACTCCAAACTCTACTAAAGACTAACAAAAAAATGCCTTTCTATGATAAAGCTTTAGGATTGTGTATAGATTGGAGGGTAAGTGCAAGGTAATGGGTCACAAATTGGCAGAAAACCACACGTTGGAAAACACACTCTTAGAAATGGGGGCTCGTTTTCAAAAAATGGGCCCCTGTTCTTGCTTCGGGCTCTTGAGGCAAAAAGTAACGGGGGCCCGAGGCAAAAATAAATGGGCCTCCATTTTGTTCTCAAATGGGGGCCCGTTTGAAAACAAAATGGGGGCTTGTTTTAAAAAAATGGCCCCCCATTTCCAAATCGGATTTAACCCAATTTGTTTGGGTGCATTTTGTCATTTTTACCTACAATTGAAGTGAGAAAAGGAGATAAAAAATGGCCCCCCCTATGCTATGGACTCCATTTCTAGCCTCCACCACTATCCCAGGTACACATTCGATCATCCATTTTCACATTTTTTAGTTTTCTTGTATATTTTTCCTGTTTTTCGAGTATTATTTATGTATTTTTGGTATTATTATAATTTTTCTTTTAAGTAGCCTATAAGTAAATTTGTTTTTACATTTGTAAATTCTTAATGTTGATCTAAAATATTCTTCAATAGTTAACCCTAATAAACCCTAAACAAAAACCTTACAAATCAAAACCAAATCTAGATAGTTAACAAAACAAAATATCAAATTTACAAGATACAAGATATCTCACAAATATTAAAACCAAAACCAAATCAAAATAAAACCAAAAGTAAATGGAAATTAAAACCAAAACCAAATCGAAACAAAATTGAAACTAAATGTTAATCAAAACCAAAACCAAATCGAAACCAAACCGAACCTAAATGGATGTATCAAAACCAAAACCAAAACCAAATATCATGGCATGTGTCATGGCATAATAGGTCCTGGCATAATAGGACCAATTATGGACCTATTACATGGCATGTCATGACATAATAGGACATATCATGTCATCATGGAATAATATGTCCTATTATACCATGATATGGCATAATAAAGTCAAACTATGACCTCTCAAATGTGTCGAATAAAGAAAATGAACTATATGCTACTGACCATAGATAATGTTAACTAATGTATGTGTAATCATGTCTATTAAAGATTATAAAAGAGATGCTAGTACATGAGTTATCATAAAGATTATTAAAGAGACGCTACTATATGAGTTATAATGAGTATCAACTTGTTTGACCAAGTTCTCTTCCTCTATGTTAAAAGTCCTAACATTGTAACTTCATTCACCCTAATGGTGTGTACTCAACATTAACACATATATTCTTACACATGGAAGTGGTGGGCTACCAAGGTCAAGGTCATCTATAGCTCTAAATGTAAACCTCAAGGGTTGTCATTCATGATGACCCTACTTAGATATTCCATTTGGTAAATCAAAGGCTTCGTAGTTTATAAACCAATATTAGAGGGTTTTACTTCTCTCCTCTTGTATAATACCTCTAATTTCTTAATGAGACCTTCAAAACATGAATATTCATTAAGAATTAGCCATTGACATAGTCAAATTATTATATATTTGATAACTATTTTCTTATTATTCTATGACATGACATAATAGGACCAATTATGGACCCATTATGGCATGTCATGGCATAATATGACATATTAAACCATCATGTCATATTAAGGCATGTCATGACATTAAATGCCATGATGGCAAATTATGTTCCTATTATGCCATGTCATGGTATGATAGGACCAAGTATGGACCTATTATGCCATGTCATGGCATAATAGGACACATGATGTCATGATGGCATAATATGTCCCATAATGCCATGAAATTGGATAATAGGTCCATATTTGGTCATGTCATACCATGACATGGCATAATAGGACCTATTATGCTATCATGACATAATAGGACCTATTATGCTATCATGACATAATAGGTCCTATTATGCCATGACATGCCATAATAGGACCGTTTATGCCATGTCATGGCATAAAGGTCCTATTATGGTCTGATTATGCCATGTCATGGTATGATAGGACCAATTATGGACCTATTATACCATGTCATGGCATAATAGGACCTATTATGCCATTATTAAAAAAGTTGCATGTTGCAACATGTTGTCTCAAAAATGTAATCCTGACATAAAAAAATCATACTAGAACTATCAATATCTTTCCATTAAGATGTGTTAGTTTTCTCACCAATCACATCACCATATACATACAAGATAGTCAATGAATTCATTAAATGTATAGTGAAAACTACCGAGACATCAAGAGACTTTACTTGTAGTAAGATTTGATCCACTATAGTAAATTTCAAATGGACTTTGAATCTTTCAATATTGAATTTTTGAGACTTGGGTTAAATGTTTATAGGAATTATTTTTTTAGGTATTGGACCTTTCAACCAATAAACACAAAAATTTAACCACTTCTAGCCAGCCACCATTCCGATTCTTTAAATCACATATGTACAAAAATTGTTCTTAATCCTCATTAGGCAATACAAAAGTTACCACTATTACTTATTAGTACCTTTCTAGTGCCTTGGATCATTTTTAGGTGACTATGTGGCATTTTGGGCTATTCTAGTGGGTTATGCGAAGTCAAAAAAATAGGTGAGATGTTTTAAATTCCATGGATTAGACAAAATCCATAATTAAAACCACAATTTGAGCTACTGGACATTGGGGTAACTAAAAATTCATTTTAGAAGAGGAAAATCCAAATGTATAACTTTAAGTAATTAACATTTCTCTTGAAATTTTAGATATCAAAGTTTAGGCTTGATTCATACTTAGTACCATTTCAAAGGAAATTCTAATTCTCAATCTTTGATGGGAAACATTTAGCAAGTTATCAAGTGAAAATTTTTAGAAGTAATCAAGGAAAGAGAGATAAGGTGGGAGGATGGATGAAAGTTTGACTTAAAAAAATAATGAAAGAATGAATAGAGCTAGAGAATTAAGCATAACTTGAATAAGTGTTAGATGAAGAGAAGTTTGACAACTCAAAAAAGAAGCAAGGATGAAAAGGATGATAAGGAACAAGTAGCTAGGTTAAGGGATGATTGTGGCATAATATGTCCTATTACTCCATGACATGCCATAATAGGTCCTATGGGATAATAGGATGGTTTATGCCATGTCATGGCATAAAGGTCCTATTATGGTCATATTATGCCATGTCATGGTATGATAGGATCAATTATGGACCTATTTGTAGCGTCCTAAAATTGCGACACTTGCAATTTCGACTGCATTTTGGTCTTCATGATGGTGACGCAACACGCAACCTGAATGGAGACCCCGAAACTTGTCCACGACACTGAAAACTGCATTTTTCAAGTACCCTGGCCTGAACCTCCTTGCACCCTGCTATCCCGGGAGGTGGGAACAGAGCGCCCAGCGCCCTGGTCCCCAGGACCATGGCGCCCAGCGCCCTGGTCCTTGGGTCCTATTTTGGGCCCGGTCTCCTAAGGGGTCTCGGGTCTTTTTGTTTGCAAATTGGAAATTACATTCCCTGGTCGGCCTAAGGTCGGGAAAATCAGTCTATCAGCCCTAAATGACAAGTATATAAACTACATTTTTCTCTCTCATTTGGCATGAGGATGATGATGATGAAAAAGGCGTGGAAACTATACTCAAGCATTCAAGCATTCAAGCATTCCTTCAAGCAATTGATCATTTCAAGTCTCCATTCAAGGCTAAGTGTTGCATTCAAGACAAGGATTCAACCATTGAAGAGGAGATCACATACTACTACAACATACAACATACAACATCTAAACCTTCGCACATAAGGATACAAACATCCTTAGAACAAGGTATTAGTACTTGTTTTATAGTCATTTACATTTATAGCTCTTGCTCATTTCTTGGTTAATTCCAAAACCGGGGTTTGACCTAAAGGCAAACCCCTAATCCCTAACCCCCCAATCATCTTCGCTTTTCTGTGTGTAGGTTGTAGGTACGCGGCTGAAATTGAAGATCTGGAATCCTTGTGCAGAGACGAACAAATCCCCCTTCGTTTCGCGGATTTTTCGGAGGACCGTGGCACCGGGCGCCATCGTCTTGACAACTTTCACTCAAATTTGCAGGACAGCGCCGTATCGACATTTTACTGCTAATTCTAGGTCCACAGCTTCATCCTATATCCCTATCTCAGTTTATAAGCAAATCTTTGTCACTTTCTATGCATTCCTAGCTTAATTCTTCTATGCACATTCTTTACAAAAGAGGGTAGGCTTGTTGTCTTAACCCTTGAAACTCATTTAGCATCCAATCTTGCATTGCGTGGGATTGGATCTTGTGGGTTTCAACCCCTCTTTTGAATGTAAAGTCTCTCCCCTAAGTGAAAACCATCAACCCTAGTGAATCTCCCTTCTCTCTCCTCGGAGCTGGAAGAGGGGAGAGCAACTAGGGTTCGATCACGATTTTCCGCTTTACATTTTGGTGAACCTGACATGAACATCCTTTTTGATTTTTCATGCTTAGATTTGAAAAAATTGATTACATTTCCATGTTTGATCTTTTGCAAAATTTTAGAGGTGATTGCATAAAAACCCTAAAATTTCTTTTTAGTAATTAAGCTTGTGAAATGTTTAAATGTTAATGCTTGTTTCAGATCTATCCTTCTATTACAAATTATCAATTCATATTTGTGCTTTAATTTTGAAAATTAAGTGGTTAAGTGTCAAAACCCTAATTTTTGAAACCTTCTTGATTCAACCTTTGACTGACAATTTCACTGATCAAAACATCTCCAAATCAGCTGTAACTTTGGATTCCGCAATAAAATCACAATATCTTTCATCCCTGAAAATTTGGAAAAAAGTTGTGAGGACCGTGTGCACTCCGAGTGCCATCGTCCCCGACATTTTTTTCGAAATTTCGGGAGCGGGATCTTACTGTATTTTCCTGCTAAAATCCAGAATTTTGGCTGATTTTATCAATTTTAACACCTTCAAAATTACAGTGAAAGTTGGTCTTGTGATTGCTTGGATTAAGGCTTTTAAACATTCAAAAATCGTTGAAATTGAAATTTTGTGTCAAAATTGTGTTCTTACTATCCTAAATCTGAAAAGTGTGTTTGCATTCATTAAAAATTTCAGTGCTTTATTCAAATTCTTGCATTTTGTGACTTTTGAAATTAAGTGCTTAATTACAACAACTTTGATTTCCGCTTTCAAAATTGAATATTGCGTGAAATTGAGTCAACTTTTGAATTTCAAAATTTGCATTTCTCTTAACATTCCCTCTAAAATCATAAAATTCAAAATTTCAGTTTCCCTCTCTTTTTCAAAATTCAAATTTTGCATTTTTCGACAATCTGGGTAGGGTTCAATTTTGAGATTGCAACTTTAATTTGGCCTACCTACAGATCGTAAAATCACTTAATTTTTTCAGATTGGCTTTAAAATCATCATAACTTTCATCCCTGCAAATTTCGAAAAAAGTTGCTAGGACCGTGTTGCACTCCGAGCGCCATGGTCCCGGACATTTTTTCTGAAATTTCGGGAGACTGTTGTGATTGCATTTAACAGCTTAAATCCAGAAGATTGGCTGATTTTACTGAAAATTGCTACCTCTAAAATCAAAATTTTCTCTCCTTCTCTAGTGCATGAGTTTTACAACAATAAGCCCTACTTACACTATTCCCGTTAGACGAATCCGTAGAATTAAGTCTTTCCAAGGTTTAATTACCGAGGAGATGGAACCTAATTTGAATAGCCTTTTTAACGAGGACATGGGTAATTCCTCTAATCCTCCTAATGATGAAGAAGCTCTCCATGAGGTTTCTGAAGAACAAATTTTGAAATTGGATAACCAATTTGATGATTTTTGACAATGGATGTCTCAAGAATACCCCGATAGTCAAGCTCTTCCTTTAATTGAGGGTCTAAAACGTATGCTTCAAAGTGATAAGAATGGAATTGATATTTTGCGTGGTATTGCACACATTGTTGATTCGAATGTGATGCCTATGAAGAGTTGTGCCGAAACTTTAGGTTATACACAACCTCCTACTCAAGTCAATCATTCTATTCCTTTGATGACTTCTATTGCTAACATACCTACCTTTACATCAAACATAATGGCTACTTCTACACAAGACATTCCCCCTGTGATCACTAGTCATGGGGGCGATCCTCCCTCTTCTTCAATTAACCCTATCCCTTCATTCAATCTAACTTCTTCATTCATTCCTTCAATGAGTGTTCCTATTACATCTTCGCAAATGAACATGATGCAAGGGGGCAATTCATTTAACCATTCCATTCCTCCTTGTAGTGTTCCTCCAGTCCAATCATCTCCTATGACTAATTATCATAGGGTCCCACCACCTTACTCTTTACCTTCTTTCAATAACATAACACCTCCATCTCAATCTAACACATCTAATATGAATTCTTCGACTGAAACAACCATTAACAATCTTGCACAAACTGTCTCTTCTTTACAGCAACAAATTGCCTCTATGAATCAATCTAAGTTTAGTGTGCCCGCATTTGACGTTGCGAGCCCACTTTCTCTTGACATTGTTCGAGCTATTCCTCCTAAACATGTTGAAATCCCGCATTTGGAACTTTATAATGGTAAAGGAGATCCTCTAACACATGTTAAGACTTTTCAAACAATTTGTACTGATTTTGCTTATGACCCAAGGTTGCTTGCAAAACTGTTTACTAGAACATTAAGAGACAAAGCCCTACAATGGTATTGCTCATTGCCTTCTTATTCTATTACTTCTTTCGAACAACTTGCAAATGCTTTCATTCAACAATTTCAAAACAATATAAGTCCTAAAGTTACTTTGATTGATTTAATGCATTGTAAACAAGGTGTTAAAGAAAAAGTGGTTGATTTCATTGGTAGATATAAGCATTTGTATGCTCAAATTTCTTTTCCAGTGCCTGACAATGATATTCAAAGAATCTTTATTTCTAATTTACAAAAAGATATTCGAGACAAACTTCTATTTTCTGAGTTTACTTATTTCCAACAGTTGTGTGCAACTCTTCACAATTATCAACTGACTGTGAGTCAAATGGAACAATCACATCCTATGGCTCCGAGTGATAAGGGTGATAGCAGTCAACAACCATTTGGGAAGTTTAAACCGAACAGAGATTCCATCAAATTCAATGAAAACATCATCAACAACAATGTGAATGCAACATCAGGTGTGCCTCCTATGTCTAAATTTTTCAAGAAAGAAAGAAAGTATACTCCTTTGAATGAATCATTGCATAGTATTATGAATAAGTTATTGGAACAAAATGTGCTTACTCTTCCTCCTATAAGGAAAATTGATCCAGCAAAGATTACTTCACCTTATTTTGATAACAAAGCCTTTTGTCAATTTCATCGTCAGCCTGGGCATGATACTGAAAAATGTTTTTCTTTAAAGGGTAAAATTCAAGATTTGATTGATAATAATACTATTTCTGTTTCTGGAGTGAATGATAAAGACAACACATCTGTAGCTCCTCCTAACCAAAATCTTCAGATTTTTACTGATCCATTACCTTCTCATACCTCTAATGCGATTGAGGCTAATGATTCCTCTCTTTCATTTGATGGTCTTGTGTCTATGACTCCGAATGTGATTAACTTTGTAGAGCAGCAAGAAAACCCTAAAGAACCTTCCATCACATTTGATTCTAGTGAAACTATTAGGGCACCTGATGGTCCTTTATACATAGTTGCAAAAGTCAAGAATACACCTTGCCGTGGAGTGCTTATTGATCCTTCGTGCATGGTTAATGTTATTACTGAAGAATTTCTTTTTACTTTGCAATTGAATCAAGTGATTTATGACAAAACAGATGTGATTGTGAAACTATTTGATGCATTTTCTTCTCCTGCAATTGGTTCTATTACATTGCCTATTGAGGTCTATAACAAATCCCTTGATGTGAACTTTGCTATTATTCCATCTTTTGAACAATTTCGTGTGAAGCTTGGCTATCCTTGGCTATCTTCCATGAAAGCTATTGCTTCTCCTATTCATAAGTGTTTGAAATTTCCCCATAATGGTGAAGTTGTTACTGTCAATCATAGTCTTTTTAAACCAGCTGAAAGAACCTCTAGTGTTCCTCTTGATTACTTTTGGCCTAAACAATTCCAATCCCTTCCTTCGCGAAGTGATCATCTTTTCAAATCTGATCAAAAGTGGAAAACAGATATGATCCTATCTCTAAGTGAACCTAGAACACCTAAACTTGACATTCCTATCATTCTTGAGAAGGAAGTTCTTCCTTTGAAAGATAAAACTAATGTCTTTCCTCAAGAAGATTCCCAACCCATCCCTATGGATGTGACTATGTCTATATCTAATAAACTTCCTAAAAGTAGACCTATCCCTCCTCGTCATGATGGACTTGGTCTCCTTCCTAAACCAAATATTCCTCCTTTGTATGGAGCAGTTCCTCCTCCTTCCTTTTATAGAGAGAAGAGACCTTCTTCTTCTCCTATTATCCAGCCTAAGAGACCACAACCTAAACACCCAAGTGATAGGGATGAGAACATTCCTCCTCCTCAATCTTCTTCACTTCCTACTAAGACTAGATGAAATCATTCTGCACGTGAACGCCGACGAAAGCGTCATCTTAGAGCTCAAGCAGCTGCTTCTCAAACTTTGAAATCTCCAAAAACACCTTCAACAAGCATTATTCCATTTTCTCCTCAGCCGGACATTGAGCCTAAATCTCCTAAATATAAGATGCATGATGGTCTTGATCCTGTGCGAATTAAAGATCCTATTTTTATAAATCTTGATGATGATATAGATGAAAATGTTATTCATGATGAAAATGTTACTTCTCTTGCTTCTGATAGTGAATATGAACTTGTTGATATTGATAACGATTTATCCAACAAATTTTCTAAAGCACTTATCCTAGCTCCTAGACAAGAACAATGTGGCTCGGAACATGAACATAGCCCTTGTTTGGATCTTGTGATAGCTCCATCTGCTGTGTTGGATGTTCCTCCTCTAGCGTGTTCCCTGCCTTCCCGAAACATTGATCAGCAAGATCGGGGGGTAGATGACGTGCTAGACTAGTTACAATAGCATAGCAGATTCTCTCCTCCTCTCTTGTGTTACTTCTTCTATATGTTATTCTCATTCTTCTATTTGTTGTCCTTAGTGTTGTCTACTTGAGGACGATGCAAAGCATTGAGATCTCTCGATCTCTCTCATGTTGACTCAAAAGACACATGTGTTCCCTTCTTCTAGGTGACCTTCCTTGATTGGGGAATGAAGAACAATTATGCATACATACATATGATATATATACATGACTTATCATACAACATACTGACCCCGAGGAAAGCGAAGTCACCTCGTGCTTTGTGTTTTGTGTCTATTATCCTTGGGCTTATCTCACACTTGGGGGCTAAATCCTTGCGATAACGTGCTCCTTTCCTTTCTCATTCTTATATGTATCACTACCTTAAAGCAATCACCCCCGGTGAGGCGTGTGCGATCGCTTTAACGTAAGGGGGCATACATCCCGTTCATATCTTTTCAAGATACTTGAGAATTTCTTGGCAAATTTAACCTTTCCTTGAAAATTTTTGATATCTTTCTTGCATGACTCATAGTGAGGGAACCTTACTACTGACAGTCATGGTTCTCCCTCGTGATCTTCCCTTTTACTTTGTCAATCGAAGTCGTAAGATCCTTATTCCACTGGGGGCTTGGTGTGTCTTGCCTCCTTGACGTGGTGAAAGTCTTTCAACGATTGTTCCTTGTACTTTACCGGAAGTATGAGCATACATACTCCCGCTAAAGTGGGGGCTAAATGTAGCGTCCTAAAATTGTGACACTTGCAATTTCGACTGCATTTCGGTCTTCACGATGGCGACGCAACACGCAACCTGAATGGAGACCCCGAAACTTGTCCACGACACTGAAAACTGCATTTTTCAAGTACCCTGGCCTGAACCTCCTTGCACCCTGCTGTCCCGAGAGGTGGGACCAGAGTGCCCAGCGCCCTGGTCCTTCAGGACCAGGGCGCCCAGCGCCCTGGTCCCTAGGACCATGGCGCCCAACGCCCTAGTCCCTGGGTCCTATTTTGGGCCCGGTCTCCTAAGGGGTCTCGGGTCTTTTTGTTTGCAAATTGGAAATTACATTCCCTGGTCGGCCTAAGGTCGGGAAAATCAGTCTATCAGCCCTAAATGACAAGTATATAAACTACATTTTTCTCTCTCATTTGGCATGAGGATGATGATGATGAAAAAGGCGTGGAAACTATACTCAAGCATTCAAGCATTCAAGCATTCAAGCATTCAAGCATTCCTTCAAGCAATTGATCATTTCAAGTCTCCATTCAAGGCTAAGTGTTGCATTCAAGACAAGGATTCAACCATTGAAGAGGAGATCACATACTACTACAACATAAAACATACAACATCTAAACCTTCGCACATAAGGATACAAATATCCTTAGAACAAGGTATTAGTACTTGTTTTATAGTCATTTACATTTACAGCTCTTGCTCATTTCTTGCTTAATTCCAAAACCGGGGTTTGAACTAAAGGCAAACCCCTAATCCCTAACCCCCCAATCGTCTTCACTTTTCTGTGTGTAGGTTGCAGGTACGCGGCTGAAATTGAAGATCTGGGATCCTTGTGCAGAGACGAACAGATCCCTCTTCGTTTCGCAGATTTTTCGGAGGACCGTGGCGCCGAGCGCCATCGTCCTGACAACTTTCGCTCAAATTTGTAGGACAGCACCGTATCGACATTTTACTGCTAATTCTAGGTCCGCAGCTTCATCCTATATCCCTATCTTAGTTTATAAGCAAATCTTTGTCACTTTCTATGCATTCCTAGCTTAATTCTTCTATGCACATTCTTTACAAAAGAGGGTAGCCTTGCTTTCTTAACCCTTGAAACTCATTTAGCATCCAATCTTGCATTGCGTGGGATTGGATCTTGTGGGTTTCAACCCCTCTTTTGAATGTAAATTCTCTCCCCTAAGTGAAAACCATCAACCCTAGTGAATCTCCCTTCTCTCTCCTCGGAGTTGGAAGAGGGGAGAGCAACTAGGGTTCGATCGCAATTTTCCGCTTTACACTATTATGCCATGTCATGGCATAATATGTCCTATTATCCCATGACGTTGCATAATAGGTCCATAGTTGGTCCTATTATATCATGTCATGGCATAATGGGACCTATTATGCCATCATAGCATAATGGGACCTATTATGCCATCATAGCATAATAGGTCCTATTATGCCATAAAATGGCACAATAGGACCATTTATGCCATTTCAAGCCATAAAGGTCCTATTATGGTCCTATTATGCCATGTCATGGTGTGATAGGACCAATTATGGACCTATTATGCCATGTCATGGCATAATAGGACCTATTATATCATGGCATGGCATAATAGGACCTATTATGCCATCATGTCATAATAGGTCCATAATAGGACCTATTAAGCCATGATATGACATGATTTTCTCGAATTGCCAAGTTCATCATCTAATTCATCTCCAAAATTGAAGTACTAATTCAACATGTTTACTTAGTATGATAGGACCAATTATGGACATAATATGACCTATTATATCATGCCATGGCATAATAGGACCTATTATGCCATGACGATATAATAAGTCCTAGTATGCCATGGAATTGCATAATAGTCCACCTATTATGCCATCATGGCATAATAGGTCCATAATAGGACGTAATAAGTCATGACATGACAAGATTTTATCAAATTTCCAACTTCATCATCTAATTCATCTCTAACACTGAAGTACTAATTCAACATGTTTACTTAGTAAATGACCACTTAGAGAGTTTACCATCTCATATATTAGTACTATTCTAACACAGAGTACTAATTCAACATGTTTACCATAACTATGGCTAATTATTTATTATATAAATTAGTTTATATATGTTGATCTTATTTGACTTTTTTTACAAGTTCATGTATGGAATATTTTATATTGATTTTAATAGTTCATGCATTTTACAAGAAATGAATGCATTAAAATGAATATATAATAGATTTATGAAGTTTCAATGAAAGTTTTTATTAAGTTTTGTGCACAAATTTTATATTTATAGATTCAATAGTATGTACATGTAT
The DNA here is from genome assembly GCF_030272615.1 of Cryptomeria japonica. Classification (NCBI taxonomy): domain Eukaryota; kingdom Viridiplantae; phylum Streptophyta; class Pinopsida; order Cupressales; family Cupressaceae; genus Cryptomeria; species Cryptomeria japonica. The sequence continues at coordinate 511,891,324 of NC_081415.1, read as the reverse complement.
ATTTTTTTTTAAACTAAAATAGATTCTTCATTGACATAGAGTTGTATATAATTCATGTATATCTTTATATATGCAGGAGCTCTTTCTTTTGATGGATGTGTTTGACATAGATGAATTTTTAGGTGAAAATCCCTCACCGCAACCTCCTCCTCCTCCACCTCTACCTCCACCTCTACCACCACCACCACCACCACCACCACCACCTCCACCTCCACCTCCACCTCCACCTCCACCTCCACCTCCACTTCCACCCCCTAGATTAGATGAAATTTGTTTAAGAGAAAGAATTAATAAAAACCTACAAGTTATTGAACAAAATATTATTTCAATCCAAAATGAGCCAATCATCCCCCCCATATTCTAGAGTTTGCAAAATCAATGCAAACAATTGTTGAGCTGTTTAGATCAGTTGATTATCAATTAGATCGATTCCATAGATAATGACAAGAGTTGCATGATTTTTATGCTAATGGATTAACTTATAGGTAGATCACTAATCTTAGAATAACCAAAGCTCATTTACGTCTATATTTAACTAACCTAAAAAAAAGAGAACCAATGCAACCTACCCAGAATTTTTTTTTCAATTAGGTGGTGTGATCATCCAGAAATGGCTAGATACTTCTAGGATAGATGGTGGATGGTTTTTGATTATCCACCACATCGTATTTATGATGTCCCTTTATATTTTTTGAAGAAATTATACTATGAGTTTGTATTGCACAAAAAACCAAATTATTTTGATATTAAGTTAGTCCAGAGTGTTGGTGGTGGAATGCTAGAGTATAGATTAGGGGCATGTAGTAATAATCCCCTACCAGATCCACCCATGGTTTCAGTTGTTTCTCCATCAATGCCTGCAAATGTGCAGAATACATCATTCATTTCAATATTAGATGCTTTGACTTCCCTCATAGGTAAACTGAGTGAGCAAGTTGGAAACATGGCATCCGCTCGTTGATCAATGCCATATATGTGTACGAGTTGTCATCAGATGTGTGTAGGTCCTACTACTGATCAAGAATCTGCTTTAGTTGTACTTGAGCATGATGTTGCAGATGATACTATGATGACATCATATATGATTTTATTTTCTTTGATGATCATCTTGAGTAGGTATAGATATATATATACATGTACATGTCAATATATAAAGTAAGTGCATGTGTTTTTTTTAATGCAATCTAATACTTCATTAAATAAATTTGGTTTATGTAGATAAGGACTACACCAAATGTTCGAGTCAATATTGCATGTACTCCTACACAACTTGGCACACCTTTTGGGGTAAAGTATCAATTTCTATCTAGACATTGTACTAGCATTTTAAGTTAATACGTTATCATCGTATACTATATAAATTTTCATGTTGATACATTGAATGCTTCTTTCTCCAGTCTTCAGGTCATGAGGGACCATCTACGTCATGTTGAGAAGAGGGTGTGACAACTGTCATACCATCTATTGAATGTATCTTGGAATTCATAAATTAAATATGTTCTTACAATATTGTAACTTAACTTGAAATTATTTAATACACATATTGTTGGCAAATGCACACTCCAATGAGACATTGTAGGTGATTAAAGGTTTTGTCATTGATGGTAACCTTACAATCCTATGACACCAGCAAGGCAATCCACCGGCACTACCAAGATCAGATTCTACACTGACACTTAGACTACCGGCACCAGCAGTGAAAGGAAGCATACCGGCACAGGAAGCTGACATTAACTTTATTGATAATGTATTTTGTTTATTATTGTAAAAACATTGTAATCCAACTTGGAAAGATGTAAAATGACTCTTATATAAGAGAGATCATTGTAGAACATTGTAAGAATATAGGATGAAGTATGGATGAATGTAATTAGGTGAAATAAGGTAGATCTATCATGTGAATTATAGGTTAAGGGTTTATGTCAGAAGTAGAGCTATAAACCATTACTGGATCTAGCATAGTAGATGCTATTTTGAAGCAGTACAAGACATTGGATTTATATAATCCATTTTGTAAGTCAGTGAGACTTCTATTTTGAGCAGTGAGCTCTAGGCACTTGGCCTTCCTGCATGTGCAAGCCCCTCTTATAACAGTAATATTCTCTTATTGGCCAGTAAGTGAATATTGTGGGTCACAAATCCCACCAAGGTTTTTCCCACACCAGGTTTACTCATTAAACTATTGTTTTATGGTGTGTTTTTCATGTGGTTGTTTCTATCTCTGTTTATTGCATTATTTTCTGTTTACCGGTACACAATTTTAACTTACTCTACATGTTTTAAGTTAAGAAATTCTAATTACTGGTTAGATACTGATTCACCCCCCCTCTCAGTATCTATGGGAATCCTAACAATTGGTATCAAAGCTTGGTCCTCTATTTTCAGAAGCCTAACAGCTTGAGGAAGATCTTGACACCAATAAAGATGGAAAATTTGATGAAGCAATTAGAAGCAGCTCTCTCAGACTTTGATACAAAAAAGTTGAAGAATATCAAAATTGAAGATTATCTTGTAGATAGGAATTTGGAAACCATCAAAGCGAATAGAAATTAGACTAGCTCAATCATAAAAAATAGATTGCAATGATAAGAAATCCTAAAAACATTCAATAGAGATATTGAAAATAAGACATTCAAAGCAAATGTAAACCATTACAAACGCGAATATCTCCTCTAGAATTCTCCATTTTCCTTCTTTCTCCTTCAAATTAGTGTGTTTGTGGATCTCACCTACAAGTGCACAAGCATAGTATGAAAGCAAGATTGACAAGATGAGATGACAGCGTAAGGATACTAGAAGCGTGATTGATTCAGATCCTTGATTTAAGAAATTCATCCAATTTATAGACAAATTGAAGAGAGGACAAGATTAGCATGAAGAGATCAATTTTTGCAACTAGCAATGTTTGATGATTTAACATATAGTGTCGTAGCTTCTGTGTTGCAAATACCACTGCTAAGCATGCCCATTCAATAGTTGAATAATTCAGCTCATAACCTACTAGTGTCTGACTGATATAATAAATAGCCCGTTCTTTGCCTTTCTCATCCTATTGGGCTAAGAGAACTCCCAGTCTCATTTCAGTTGCAGAAATATACAATATGAATGGTTTCCCTTCTATAGGAGGCATTAGAATAGGTGGCGACAATATATAATCCTTGAGAGTTTGAAATGTTGATTGACATTGCTCAGTCCAATTTAAAGTGACACCTTTATGCAATAAGTGTTGGAAGGGATGACATTTGTCTACCAATTGAGCTATAAACCGGCGCATTGACTGCAACTTTCCTTGCAGACTTCTTAGTTGATGGAGATTTGAAGGAGGAGGCATATCCATTATTCCTTTAACCTTTTCAGGGTCTACCTCGATGCCTCTGTGAGAAACAATGTACCCTAATAATTTGTCGGCTGTGACACCAAAGACACATTTCTTTGGGTTGAGTCTGAGCTTGTAGGTTTCCATTTGATCAAAGACGGGGCCAAGGATGGCTAGATGACTATCTCTTGAGATAGATTTGCATAATAGGTCATCAACATAGTCTTCCATCAAAGTATGCATAAAATCATGGAAAATTATCATCATAGCTCTTTGATATGTTGCACCAGCATTTTTAAGACCAAAGGGCATCACATTCCAACAGTAAGTACCCCAAGCACATGTAAATGCAGTCTTATGTTGATCTTCAGGAGCAATGCGAATTTGATTATATCCAGAAAAACCATCCATCAATGATAGCATCTCATATCCGGTAGTCATGTCAACTATGATGTCTATATTTGGCAGTGGAAAATCATCTTTAGGGCATGCTTTATTAAGATCCCTAAAATCCGTATAGATTCTGATGCCCCGAGTTACTTTGCTACCTGGTACCAAATTTGAAATCTAGTCTGCATAATCAGTGGGTCTGATAAAGCCCACATCTAATAATTTTTTTTGTTCTACCTTGACCAAGAGAGCCACCTAGGGATGCATCTTTCTGAGTTTTTGTTTGACAGGCTTGGCATCTGATTTTAATGGCAAGTGATGAAGGACTAATTCTGGATCAAGGCTGGGCATATCTGCATAGGACCATGCAAAACTGATCTTCTTCTCAAGAAAGAAATTGACAAAATCTATCTTTTCCTGTTTTGATAGAGAAGCAGTGAAATGAATGACCTTAGGGTTGTCAGGTGTACCCAAATTTATCTCTTCGATCATTTCCACAAGCAATGTTGATTTATCCTAACTTGATGAGGGTATGTCCAATCTTCCACCTTTGGATGCCTCAGAGAGGTTTTCACCCGCAGGTACATCTTTTATTTTTACTTTTTCATGATCAGAGAGTGCCTTACTGTTTTCACTCAAAGACCCATTCTTTTGATTTTTTACTTTTTTCTTTTTCTTTTTCATTTTTATGACTAGAAGATGGAGTTGACTCCCCAAAATATGCTGTGGAATCTAGATCAATAGTAAACCCTACTTTATGATCACCTTGTGGTATGCCTTCTTGTAATTCAAGAAATTCGGCAATTGCTTCGTCATTTTGAAAACAATCTAATGTGAGTGGTTCTTGTTGGTCATGTTGGATAAGCTGTGGATAGACAAGGGGCATGTCACCATCGGTTTTAAGGAGAGAGAGGGCCGAGATGGTAAAGATGTAAACATCCATGGTATCACTATCTGAACTACTCATATCTGATTTGGAGCTTGGGTCCCAGAATGACTCTATCCAAGCATTAGGACATGTTTTAGGAGGGGGAGTTATTTCATGTTTGTCTTCCATGGGCAAATCATCAGGGTCAAGGAAAATATTGTCAAGGGCATAGGAGCTAGAAGAAAAGGAACTCCACTCCCATTCATTGGAATCAGTTTCAGGTCGGGTATCCTCAGGTGTCGTTTCATCATCAGAGTCACGCCCCTTTCTACACATGGTCACTTTGGTAGATGAGGGTCCAATTCACAATGGTACAAAACCTAACCCTAAAGTTGGAGGTCGCATATTGGGTATAATAGGTTCTAGTCTTCCTTTCTTGTCAGGGCCCAAGCCACTACAACCATCATATCCCTTTTTCTGCAACATAGTAAACCCTTTTCCATACCGCTCCACCGGCAACTTGATAGGTGGTGTCTCAGTTGGATCCTTATAGAGCCAATCTATGACATCATCATCCAAAGTTTCTTTGTCAAGGTCACCCCATCTTGTAAATGTAGTGGGCGGTTGATATTGAATGACTATCTTAGGTTCCTTTTGCAACAAATGTGGTTTGCCATGTGATTTTAGAGATATTGGTAAATTCCCAATGAGGAATGTTTGAGCCATTGAATACTCTCCGTATCCTTGGTCCTGTATCTTCAATTTTCCTTTGACAACATATAACAATTCATTAGGATCCACATAATTATGTGAGTGGGCCTCTATTGACTGGGACTTGTTGCTTCGGGGAATCTTTTAGATTAGCACAAAATTGAAATGGATTACGATCTCTTGGAATTGTTATCTCAGTCCCATTGTAAAGATATTTTAAACACTGATGATAAGTAGATGGATCTGCTTTCATTGCATGGATCCATGGATGACAAAGAATCATATTGTAAGGGAAATTGAGGTCTAAGACCTACTGGAAAGTGTTTTCTATCACTGGACCAACTCTAATAGGCAATGAAATTACCCCTTTAGATGGACGCTCAGCATCATCATATGCTTTGATTGTAATTCTTTTGGAAGAATCAATGTCATTTTCTATATAACCAAGACCAATGACTACCCTTAAGGTACAATTGTTAAGACCTACTCCGCCATCCATCAAGACTCGTCGGATCTTACAATTATGGACAAAGACTTTGAGATGTAAAGGATCATTATGAGGAAGCTTATCAGGAGAAATATCGTTATCAGAAAAGGCAATGTGTTGGGAAACAGCTAGATGTCCAATTTGGGCTTGAAACTGGTCAACATCAATGTCTGTTGGGATAGTGGACTCAATTAAAGCTTTATCAAGGACTGCACGATGGATAGGGGACATTTTCAACAACTCAAGAATTGATATTTGTGCCCGTGTCTTCCCCATATGATCTAGGAGATTGTACTGACTCATAGGAGTTGATTTGGGAGGGATTGTAGGAACTCCTTTTAGGACTATTTTGGATCGACGAGTAGTGACTACACAAGTAGGATCTTGTCCCTTTAATCTTATGGTGGAAACATACTCATTTGACGCTCGAAAACAATTGATGACATTGTTATACCCATTATTTGCATAATTAAGATTTTTTGTTTGGGTAGAGTTTGAAGAAGATGCTTTACCCTTGTCATGATCAAGCAAAGGAGTTTTAAAAATTGTATGATCAATGTTAGAGGTCATGTTGGGCGGGTCTACCTCAATTACTCCTTGATCTAACAAGTCTTGAATCATATGTTTCAATTGAAAACACGATGCGGTTTTATGTCCTTTTGACCGATGGTATTTACAATATGCATTATCATTCCACCAATGCGGCTTTACCAATGGTTCTGCCTTGATATCTGGTAACTTGATAAACTTGGCTTGTATTAATTATTTCATTACTAACTCAATAGGCTCTCCCAATGGTGTAAACTATCGAGGAGGCCCATCCCTTGATCGGAAAGGTTTTCATTTCTGGTTTTGTTGCTGAACATGTTGTTGATTATATTGTTGAGTATATTGTAGCTACAAGAGCAGTTTCAATGTCCATCCCTTTCTTAATGAGTTTCTCAATGGTACTGGGACTTTTCAATTTGAGTTCATACATCATTTCTAGGACCAAATTTTGAATAAATAAGTTCACTTGTTGTTCTTCAGGTATATCTAGGGAAGGACGAATATACAAGCTTCGCCATCGTTGCAAGAAAGTCACTAATGGTTCACCTTGCTTTTGCTTGGTGTTGCATAAATCTGATATGGTCACTTCAGTGTCAATGTTGAATGTGAAGTGGGATATAAACTTTTGAGCCAATTCCGACCACGTCTTTATATTTCTTGGCAAATACGAATACCAATCCATGGCTTGTCCTGTGAGACTTCATGTGAATAAGCGCATTAAATATGTTTCCTCATAACCCACTTCAGTACATGCTGCGAAAAATGCTCGAATATGGTCTTTTGGATTTCCGTTCCCTTTATATTTCTCAAAATTAGGTGCCTCAAAATGCTTAGGGAAAGGAGGCATGTACAAGCTCTTGTCAAATGGATTATGACATAAATCTTGATCTGTGTACAATTTCTTTGTTCCTTTGGTTTCCAATGCGTCGACTTGTCATTGCAACTTCTCAAGCTGTTGTGCAAATGTGCCAAGTATCAAAGATTTTGGAAGTTCATCATTCACTCTTGGGTGTACTCTTTGTCGATACAACCTGCTCTCCATTGGCTATTGATGCTCAAAAATTGTTGTCTTTGGTGTCTCTGGCATATAAAGGTCTTGTTACAACTCTTGTTGCTGTGGTTGTGCCATGCCTTGACATTGACCTTGTTGTTGTGCTTCTTGTGGTGGAATCATGATTGGTAACCTTGGTTGATATTGCAATTGAGGGTGTTGTTGATATTGCACAGACATCAATTGTGGTTGTGAAGTATGATAAGTTGTTTGTCTTGGCACATATTGAGGCACATGTTGTTGTTGATGCTGACGAATCGGAAGTTGCTGACTTTGTGCCAATTATTGTTGTCTCGATGTAAATCCCATCATTTGCAAAAAACTTTGTTTGGGAGGTTTTTGTTGTTTCTCCTTGAGATGGGGTATGGCACTCACATTTACTTGTTGTGTTGTTTGTCTAATCCACTGTTGTGGTTGCAAGTTTGAATTGACTTGTAATGGTGCAGAAGACATCGCAACATGTTGTTGAATGTGATATTGTTGTTGTTGTGCATTGCTTGTTTGCACATTTGATTGTGCCTTTTGTGTATTACTCAATTGTTGCAAGATTTGTTATTGGTGCAAAACACTATTTGTAGCTCTTTGTGTTGCCATTATCAAACGATCTGTCACAATATTTTGCATAATAGGTACTTGAGTATTTGTCAAATATATTGAACTTAATGGGACATAGGAACTTTATTGCATTTTGGAATTGTTTTGGACATTGGTGAGATCAGGCATTCCAGTCGTAAAGCTTTCTTGCATCTTAGATTTTGATCCACTTGTAATTATTCAAGGAATCATTTCTTGTTGAGGGATAGCTGTCAATATTTGTGTGGCCCTCATTTGATCTTGTGTTACAGGTGTTGTATTAAATAACGGATTATTTATTGTTTCAAATGATGACTTTTGAGGAATAGTCACTGTCAATGTTTTTGAAGCACGTTTACTCATCAAGGTGTGTTGAGGTTCTTGTTGCACATTTTCTTCATTTGGATGTGGAGAGAAACTTAACAACTCACCACCTTGTTGTTTTTACACATTAATTTGATCACTTGAGGAGGTCACATTACTCATCATGTCAAGATATTTTTGTGGGAACATCTTAAAGACCTTGTTCAAGAATTTATCCATCTTTTTTGTCAACTTTGGATCTTTAAGGAACATATCAACATCATCAAAAGCATCAGAATCTGATGAAGAATCTAGTAAAATATTTGGATTTGTTTCTTGTTGAATGCCTTGATCTAAACCAAATCCTTGTGAAAGAGTTTGTTCCTCATGTAATGTTTGAATTTCATGTTGCAGGTTCGGTTGATTCCAATCAAAAGGTACATTTCCTCTTGGTGTTGGTGGAACACTCCCATATCCTAGTTTCATGGGTACAAACACTAGCTCATATAATGGAGGTGGTCCAAGTTGAACCATTCCATATGGTGGTAATGATGTGTTTGACGAACCTTCAATTTGTAATGATTGACTAGGTTGCAACTGTGAGTTTGATATGTTGTCAATGGGTTGATATGTTGGTTCACCCATGTTCTTAGATTTTGACCTTGTTTCAATAGGCATGTCACTATGCAAATGTAATATTTTTTGGAATTTTTCAAGGATGATGTATGATATGTAACTAAATGCAAACTAAATAGATGAAAATGCAATCTATGGCAAGAATGCAACCTATGTTTTTGGTTGTTTTTCAAAATTTTGACAAACTTTTTGGAATGCAAATCTAAAAAAGAGACCCTTAGGAAATTGAAATGATGTCTAGACCTCAAAGGACAAAAGGACCAAGTGACAAAAGGACAAAATGACAATGTATCCCCTATATGCTTGGATACTAAGCTAGGTTTGACCAATGACATTGATGACAAAAAGACAAAAGTTTGATAAGGTCTAGACTTCCTAACAATGACTTAGGGTTTATTCAAAGATTTGGATTACTCAAGTATGACAAAACCTAGTTTTTGAGACTACGTGCAAGAAAGGAATGATTATGACAATGACCTAGGATATGATATGAAAATGATCTATGGATATGAGAATGCAATGATAAGGATATGCGAAGACCAATGACTTGGAATATGTGAAATGCAACCTATGCAACCTAAATGGAAATCTATCTTGGATATGACAATGAAATGGAAACTTAGGGAAAATGATCTTGGACCTAAGTGCGAAATGAGGACACTTGCAATGAAAAGGACTAAAATGAAAGGAGATGAAAATATGCCTTAGGACCTAAGTGGGACTATGCAAAACCTAGCCTAAAGTGACATGAATTTGTAAACAAAGACATTTAATGTTTTGACGACCATGTTCAAATGTTGGATGAATACTTTGACAAATTTGGACCTTTGTTTGGATTGTGTTTTGAGTTGAATGTTGTTGATTTCGAAAATCCAAGTTGATTATGAGCACTTTTGAAAGCTCATTTTTTATTTAACCTTTGACAATCACAGAAAACAAAATGTTTGTTTGACTTTGACTCAAGACAATCAAGCATATTTACAACAAATCCTACGGATGGCAAGGGAAATATCTGTTGAATCCTCTAACCATAAAATACAACACTTATCCAGATAGCTAGACACTTGGTAGCACTGGCTCCCCCTTACAGTGCACTCACTTCTCGGGCATACCAAGCTTCAAGTTCAAGGGGCATCACTTCCCAAGAACTTGCTATCTCTAACTAAGGAGTACATGAGAGGTGTCTTCGGCATGCGCGTATCAAATGCCTGAGCCAACAGATAGAAGGATTTTGGCCTCTAAAAACAAGAGATTCTAGTAAGGGCTTCCATTCGAGTGGGTATTGATCTGGCGAATAAATCATCGCAATACCATTCCAACACCTGTTGTCTACAAGTTTCGTTGCATCCACAGTTATTTAGAGTGGTTTGGAAGAGCTTGGCTTTAGCCCATCACCACTTTGGGTTGTTCCCTCTCACCAATGCCTATGCGAAGTGCCAGGCAAATCGGGAGGCAAGCCCAACTGTAAGGCTTAAAACATACAATCAAATTGAAAACAAACAAAGCGTGCATGGTGTTCATTATCCTTTAAGAAACGAGATGTGCAACTACTTAAAAAATTTGCAAGTAAGATGTTTTAATGTGAGTCTTTGACCGCGTCCTGCATAAGATTCGTTAGTAGTTTCATTCTTAGTCTTCATCACACGTAACGCCAAGATGCTACACAGAGAATTAGTAGCAAAGAAAAACCAAAATATAAGAACAAAATGAAAACAAAGTAATTTGCAAGTAAAAACACTGGTTTTACCTCTGTTTCTGGCCTTACACAAGCATAGAATGTCTCAACACAGGCGCAAAATGCCTTGACATAGGCGCATAATGCCTTGACACAGGCACAGAATGTCTTGACACAGGCGCAGGTCTCCTTAACATAGGCGCAAATCCCTCCTACACAGCCGCAGAAGTGCCCAGAAAGCCCTGAGTTGCCCTGTTTCTTGGGTTTTTACCTGCAAATCAGCTCAAAAGCACTCAAAAACACAATTAAGGGGTTAGATTCACATCGGGTTCACCAATTAATGTAGATAGGAATTTGGAAACCATCAAAGCGAATAGAAATTAGACTAGCTCAATCACAAAAACTAGATTGCAATGATAAGAAATCCTAAAAACATTCAATAGAGATATTGAAAATAAGACATTCAAAGCAAATATAAACCATTACAAACGCGAATATCTCCTCTAGAATTCTCCATTTTCCTTCTTTCTCCTTCAAATTATTGTGTTTGTGGATCTCACCTACAAGTGCACAAGCATAGTATGAAAGCAAGATTGACAAGATGAGATGACAGCGTAAGGATACTAGAAGCGTGATTGATTCCGATCCTTGATTGAAGAAATTCATCCAATTTATAGACAAATTGAAGAGAGGACAAGATTAGCATGAAGAGATTTGAAAGGAAACTCAAAACAAGAATATCAAAATTATGACAAGTGTATGACAAATTTCTATGCAAGGTGTTATGACAAATTATGACAATTTATGACAAATTATGACAAATTGCTATGCAAGATGTTATGAGAAAAATTTGAAAATAGAAATAGAAATTAGAAGAAATTAGAAAATTAGGTTAGAAATGATGAATTGGAAATTAAGAAATTAGAAATTGATGAAATTAGAAAATTAGGTAAATTAATTAATAATTTTTCATTCATTAATTAATTCACAAAAAGAGAGGGAATTAATTAGCCAATTAAATAAATATTTAATTGTGACAAGAAGACTTAGGATAAATAAATAAATTATTTAACCTAGAGGGAAAATGATAAACAAGATTAAATGAATAAATCATAAAACCCTAGAAGATGAATTAGAAATGCAAGGATGACAATTAGGTCTTGACAAAAGATAATTGATGTAGGGTCGATTTGATCATGATTCTGACTGACAAAGGACCAGTGTTGATAAATGATTGAGATTGGTTTGACAAAAATCAAATGACAAATTGACCAAGATTGACAAGGAAACCAATTGATAAGCGCCAATTGACGAGGAACAATTACTAATTGATCCAAATTGACATGATTGAAAAGGACAAAGATTGATGACGAATCGATGACAAATCGATCGCAAAATGACAAGATTGAGGAGAGGACAAGGATCGATGACAAATCAATTGCAAAATGACCAGATTGACAAGAGGACAAGGATCGATGAAAAATCGATCACAAATTACAAGATTGACAAGAGGACAAAACCCTAATTCTATCATCGATTAGGATTGACGATGTCCAAAATGATGATACATGAGCACACACATTGATAAGACAGGATAAGATCGACCAAAATCATGACTGAAGATTGTTATCGACAAGACCAAATTCAAAAGCGAGAAAAATGAAGAATGCATAAGAAAGACTCAATGCTCGCAAATGATAAAGACCAAGTGCGCAACATAGAAGAAATGTTAATGCGACGCAAAAACCCTAAAATAAAGCAATGCGCAGATGTTAAAGTATGACTCTGCAAGCGTTGACCATTTTTAGATGTCTACAGATCTAAAGGCAACTCAGGAAATTATTCAAGCACTTCAAGAAAATCTTACCATTGCAAGAAACAAGAGAAGAGAACTCTGTGAAAAAAATGCAAAATGAGAATGATGAAAAAGAAACTCTTAATGAGCAGACAAGCAAGCTAAAACAAGAGAACATGACAACAAGGAAGGAGATGCAGGATATGACTATGAGATTTTGTAAGGAAATTGAAGATAGAAAGAAGAATGAAGAGGATTTGACTAGAAGACTAAGTGATGCAACAAATGAGAACACCAGATTTATCTATGAAAATGATTTGTTGAAAATAGATCTGATGCATACACAAAATGACTCCAATGAACTGATGAGGCAGAAATAAATTTTAGAAAGAGAATTGGATACTTTAAATCAGCATAAAGAAAAATTCAAGAAAAGCTCAGAAGAACTTGGTGACTTGTTGAAGAATCAGAAACCCAAAGATGACACTTGTAGAATTGGCTTTGAAGTTGGTGAAAGCTCCGGTAGTGCAAACACACAAGATCATAGCAAATCGGTAAGACAACCTACTACTTATAAATTCAATGGCAAATGCTTTAATTGTAACAAGTATGGTCATAGAGCAAATCAATGTAGATCTAGAAGTTATCAGAATACCAATGCACCCACCAATCAATGTTCAAAATGCAACAAAATTGGTCATAACTCTGAAAATTGCAGAATGAATGTTAGATGTTATGTTTGTGGAAGATTTGGACACTTATCTAATCAATGCAGAACACAAACCGGCATAGGTTATGGAAAGGCTATTCAGAAAAATAATGTGACTTGTTATGCATGTAACAAAATTGGACATATTGCTAAATTTTGTAGAAGCAAGTCCTCACCAGTAAATAACAAAAGTCCTAGTTTGAAAGGAAAAGAAAAGGTTGAAGAAGTTAAGCATGAATTTTCAAAACAATGGATCAGGAAATCAGAACTAAATATTGATAGGAATACTCATCTACCAGCATAACAGAGTAGCACTCCACCGGCAGGAGTCTCTTCATCTAATTGAAGAAAATTTCCTCGAGGGTTTGGCAACCAATGTGAAATATGCTATTATTCCCTCGGTTGATGGTAAAGAGTAGAAATTACTTCTATACTGGCAAATAAAGTTAAGTGACTACTTAACCGACATACATTAAATGTGCTAGTTGGTGAATTAACATTATAAATTAGTTTTTTTGGCTCCATTTTACTTCACTGAGCATTCAAACATACGAAGAGCACGAAATTCCCGGAGCTAAGGAATTTCGAGCAAAGAAGCAAAGCATTTCAGCATTCAATCCTCCCAAAGGTAGAAAAAGGTATTTATAATCATGGCATCCTCCTCTGTACTTGAATTCATAACAAACCCTACTGAACTATGGAAGTAATCAAGCACCCTAGGCCCGTATTTCAGCTAGTTCCGGAGATAGTAAAGAAGGATAAGAATATAGGTGCATTCTCCCAAATTCCCAAAGGAGTAGTTTTTGCAGAAGACCCTAGAATTTATATCCATTGCCATATAGAAGAATTAGGAGATGAAGAAATCAAGAACATGTACAAAACTGTTATTTGTGATGATTCCAGTAAAATGTAAAACTTGAACACCAAATTGTTGAAACCCTAGGATTCACTGAAATCCTCAGCATTCTGGATTTCCCCAAGGAAGTTATAAGGATAGTATTAAGTAGAGTACATGGTGCATTCTTTTGGCTAGATTTGGTTCATAAAATTACCAAGGAAGCTGTGAAAGCTATAACAGGGTTACCCTCCACGGGTAATAGACCAGACAAGACAAAGAAGGTCTCAAATGACCTGGTAATGAACCTAACAGGTGAAACATCCGACAAAAGGTCTTTAAGGGTGAATGATGTGACTGACATAAATGTGAGATTCATTAGCATGATTCTAGGTTACAAAACAACTCATGCAAACTGACTGAACTCAGTTTCCAGCTTATGCATAAAAACTGCTCATGACGTGGTTAAAGATAATGTGAAAATTGATGTATGTGAATGGTTAAAAGATGAATTGATTGATAATATAGGAAAGATCAAGAAGGATAAGAAAGGGACATTTAGGTTTGGCAATTTACTTGTATGTCTGATGCTACATATAACAAAACAGGTTCCCGCTATAGGCAACAAGAACCTTGGATTTGACATACCGATAGGAAAATAGTTAGTTGACTTATTGAACAACATTGGTGAAAACAAGGAGAAGAATATCAATGAATATTTTCTAGCACTAAAGGCCAGAATGAACACTAGAGTCAGATTGTCACAGGAAATTGTGAATAAATACAAGGATGACATATGTTTTGTTATCAAAAAAGATGAGATCTGGATGGAAGTAGTGATCCCAAGAATAATTTGGGTTATTGAAATGGGCTATGAGACTGATGACCACATCATTGAAACATATGCTAAAGCCCTTCTGGAAGCACCCAAGGAACCTAAGGAAGAAGTATTTGGCAGTGCAGAAACAATTAAAAACCAAATTCAATCCAAGAAGAGAGTAAAGAAAGTAGAAGCAACTTTGAGGAGACGTTCAAGATAAGCTAAGGCTATCAAAGAAGATGTACTGAAACAAACCGGTATCACTGAAGATGAGTTGGAAACATTACAACTTGAAACTCACCTTTCATTGGTAGCTACTTCTTGAGAAAGTGCTATGCCTACAACATTTAAAAGAGTTGTAAGGAAAAGAGAACCTTCATTGGTATCCACACCTTCACCTAGAAGAACCAAGCAAAACCAACATGCAGTGAGGCCCCCGGTCAAGAAGACAACTCCTAAGAAGAAGAAGTTGACACCAAAGAAAAAGAGTCAACAAAATATTGCTCTGATTGATAGACTGTTAGATAAGATTACAAAAGAAGGAAAACTGAAAAACATCAACAAACTATATGATTCACTATCGGTTGATGATAAAGAAAAGGTTGAAGATAGTGTTATTTTACACTTGGATATCTGCAAAAAGTTCTTGATGCAAGTTGTAGTTGAACTACCAGATGAACTATTCAAGAGACTGGAAGCAAGGAGGCAAGCTATTGTAGAGCTTGATAAGAAGATAAAAGTTGAAAAATTACTTGTTGTCTATCCAGTTAACCCTCCAAAATAAATAGATGATCTGATTGCAAAGGCCAACTGGTCAGTATTCTCTACTGCACACTAGCATATTGCACTAATGGCTAGAAGAGTAAATGAGGTTGCAGAGGAAACTGCTAATAGACAGGATATATTCCTTGTTAAGAAGGAAAAACAGGAAGAGTATAGGAAACCCAAGCCAATCAAAGTTTATCAAAAAGACAAAGATAAAGGAAAAGGCAAGATTGGTGGTCCTCCAAGCTTAAAGATAACTAATAATTTACCCCCACCGCCTCAAGATACTCCACCTTTAGCAACAACTGAAGACCAACCGGTAGATGATAGTATGGATGTATCATAAGAGGATAATAATCCTAACTTTGAGGTACTATACACTATGGATGTTGATACTCAGAAAGTCAACATTGTGGTAGATAAAGACACAACCAATAAGATAGATATGGCTAGTGAGCCACCGGTAACTGATAAAACTGATAACACCGAAGGAAAAGAGACAGATGATAACTTAGGGAAATAGGAAGAAACTCAAACAGAAACTCAAATAGGACAACAAACAGAGCAACAAGGTGAGCAATAGGCTCCAGAATAGCAATAGGTAAATGGAGAATCAATGCCACCGACATCTAGTGAACAAGGTAGACCATTGTTCAAAGAAATGGAAACATAGACTAACCTACCAGAGGTCATTACAAGCAAGGATAGTTCTCCCACCGGTGGAATTCAGAATGTTGGTTCCTCTTCTGTAGGATTTAAGTCAACTAATGTAACTGAAGTTCTTTTAAATTCTTTGAAGAAAATAACAGATTGTAGTTCATAGGCTTATAAAGCTATAGATGACACAATCCCAATTTTGAAGATGATAGCTCCAAAATGCAATATAGATAACAAGGATTCTTTGAGTCAACTTGACACTTTGTCTAAGTATATTACTGACAACACAGTGATAGTTGAGCAAATAAAGGAAGATGCATTCAAAGAGAAGTTAGAAAAAAAAAAACAGAAATTCTTTGAGGATCAAATAAAGAAGTGTACAAGGGAGTTTGACACACTTCTACCGGAACTGTGCAACACACTTAAGGAATTCAAAACTTTTTATACAGACACTTCCAAGACAAACTTTTTGATAGTTGACATTGACAGGAAAATGAGCAAAATACAAGAGGAAATTAATAAGCTAGCTGGTAATTTTGTTAATTCATCTAATTCATTCACAATTTTTAAGCAAAAGATAACAGGTTTTGAGGAAGAGTTACTAAAGTTAGAAAGAGAAAAGGAGAAAATAAAAAGCAAGGCTAAGGAACGGAAATGGAGATTAATTCCAAAGTTGGACTACTTAGCATGTTTAAGGAAAGAAATATCTGAAGCATTAGTACAAGGATAGAAAACACTGGCGGAGCAAATGCAACACCTCATCGGTATAGTTCAAAGAATAGAGGCAACAATAAAAGACAATAAAATGTTTCCTAAAAGCCCAAATTTATTTTTGGCAGATCTTTTTCAAATTGTAACCACCCGATTACAAGGTTAAGACAGGAAACCATACTCTATTGACACTTTGACAACCTTTGTCATTGATGCCAAAGGGGGAGTAGTGGTATGAGAAAAAAATTAGCAAAGGACTCATCTACTTAGGGGGAGTTCACACATTTTTGGTTCAAACATTTTTGGTAACTTATTTTTGGACTTCAATGTTTGGACACACTTTTTGAATTTTCTCATGAGTGTTGCCATCAATGCCAAAGGGGGAGATCGTTGGCAAATGCACACTCCAATGAGACATTGTAGGTGATTGAAGGTTTTGTCATTAACGACAACCTTACAATCCTATGACACCGGCAAGGCAATCCACCGACACTACCAAGATCAGATTCTACACTGACACTCAGACTACTGGCACCGGCAGTGAAAGGAAGCATACCAACATAGGAAGCCGACAAGAATTTTATTGATAATGTATTTTGTTTATTACTATAAAAACATTGTAAGCCAACTTAGCAAGATGTAAAATGACTCTTATATAAGAGAGATCATTGTAGAACATTGTAAGAATATAGGATGAAGTATGGATGAATGTAATTAGGCGAAATAAGGCAGACCTATTATGCGAATTATAGGTTAAGGGTTTATGTAAGAAGCAGAGCTATAAACTGGTGCTGGATCTGGCATAGGAGATGCTATTTTGAAGTAGTACAAGACATTGGATTTATATAATCCATTTTGTAAGTCAGTGAGACTTCTATTTTGAGCAGTGAGCTCTAGGAACTTGGCCTTCCTACATGTGCAAGCCCCTCTTGTAATAGTAATATTCTCTTATTGGCCAGTAAGTGAATATTGTGGGTCACAAATACCACCGAGGTTTTTCCCACACCGGATTTCCTCGTTAAAATATTGTGTTATGGTGTGTTTTTCATGTGGTTGTTTCTATCTTTGTATATTGCATTATTTTCTATTTATCAGTACACAATTTTAACTTACTCTACATGTTTTAAGCTAAGAAATTCTAATTACCGGTTAGATACTAATTCACCCCCCCTCTCAGTATCTATGGGAATCCTAATAGATACATATGTTCAATAAATATGATTTTATTAAATGTATGTTTGCAGGTGGACACTACTATCAGGATAGGTTATCCTCATCATTTTTATCAGAGCCAATTTGAATGCCCATCGACATCATTTGAGGTCTTAATATGTAATACTTAATTTGACCTTATTTTGACTCTTAATTTGATATTTAATTGGACACTTTGAATTTGACCTTGTACAGGACTTAGCTAGCACTACATTTGGCATTGATTTCAATGTGCATACATGTCCAGGTACACAAGATACCGCTAGAGGATATGAGCAACCTTATGTACGATATTTTGTTATATGATTATTTAATCAAATTATAAATGTTCATTTGTATTTAATAAATAAATAAAGGTGTGTATGTGCTCATGTTGATTATATAATGTTTCTTATATTATATACAGGATGGTACAAATCCTGAGCATATAGTACATGTAGAACAAGTTACTAGAGTTGATGTGCACACGCATACAGTAAGTTTGCAACTTAATTTATGATTTCCAAGTGTATTTGATAAATGATTATCTTTTAATAGTTAATCAAGTATTTTAATATTATTTTTTCCTTATACAACATGACACATGTCAATCTGGTCCATGTATCGGGGAGAAGAGACCCCAAAATGTTATTGATGATAGCACTTAGATTTAACTATTTATTTGGCTTTGATATGTACTTTTTTACGAACTTTACACATTTCTTTACACGTGTACTTATTTTTTAACATTGTATATATTGTCTTGGACATGCACACAGTTTATATATATGGATAGTTGCATAATAGGATTATATCATATATATTTTTTGAAATACATATATATATGCACATTAGATATTATGTGGATTTCATCATGTTATCATCCAGATATATATGGATTAGATATTATATGGATTATGTAGACTTGAAATTTTATTTATGGAATTGTATTTAAATAACTTGTGATTAGATAAAATAAAGGTGTACATCATGAACTAACAATGATGATAAGACCAAAGTATCAAAACATAGCTTATAATTATAACATATTTGAAACTAAATTAAAAAGTATTAATCATTATAGACACGCAAAATATATAATCAAATATATAATTACCATTACAATAATAAAGACGATAAGAGAAAAGTATCAAAACATATAGGTTTAAATATATAATTACCATTTCAATAATGATGATGATAAGAGAAAAGTGTAAGGAACAAAGTAGGTGGTATGGTGGGGTCCAGCAAGTAGAACCAGTGTGCTATGTATGAAATTTAATTTACCCCATAGAATATATAATATATTGAATAGAACTTGATTAAAACATAATTATCTCATTCATAAATTTGACCAAAGTCTCTCATTTATGTATATTACACAAAGTGTAATCAAGCAAACCTATCTAAAATCTTTGACTTCATCTCCCAAGGGACCTGCAAAAAAAAACATATCATATAAAATACACAATCATAATTCAACATTCAAGTGCAAGAATATTACTTTACTCAAGTAAAGTTAAAAAATTTAACCTTAAACATATTTGTAAATGCACAAATAATAGTATTCATTGATGCCATGTAAATGTGGAAGAATTGAAATAAAATAAAAAACAATCGATTTAAATTATAATAATAATAATATATCTCTCAAAATACAACATAAAGTATGCACAAACAATAGTAGTCATTGACGCCAAGTCGACTCTGAGAGACCTGGAAAAAAAAATATACATATGAGTAGTTTTTATAATAAGGATGCATTAAATTTATAATAAAACATAAAGCATACATCAAGACTTTTAAAAGGGAGTTGCCTTAAGGGTACAAAACTTTAACTTGTAATTATTGAAAATGAAACATAAAGTGTGCACAAATAGCTTGGTTTTCATTGATGCCTTCTACTTGCGGTAGACCTGAAACAAAATTACTAGATTAGATTTTATAATTAGGATGTATTCAATTTAAAATTCTATATAAAATATACATCATGACTTTTAAAAGGGAAGTGGATTAAGGGTTTGTATATATCTATTCTGTTATACCATCTGCATCCTCTCTCTTTCGCAAAGCATCTATAATTGTCTTGTCCTCTTCCATAGAGAGAGTCCATAATTGTTTATTAGGAGGTCTGCCATGATATCTAAGAAATTTTATATTAGTTGCCACTAACAAATGAGAATAATGTATAATCTTCTTCTCTAATTCATAATCTTCAAACGCTGGCAATCCATTCTTTCTTGTTAGATAGTTGTGTAGCCAGAAGCCAACAACAACCATAGATCCTGTTGGATAGTCATAACCATCATCATCTACTCGAGGAGTGGTTATCATATGTTTTATCTCTACACATTGAGCCAACCAATACTCTTTCCCCTCTTCACTGTCCTCTGGTACAACAACAACGTAGAAATGTCTTGTGCAGAAAATAATTTTATTTTAATATTGAATGAGATATAAAAACAAAAAAATACACTGTAAGATTTCATATATGTACTATTTAATAAATCAAAACAAATTTCAAAAATAATTTTACCTTATTGTATAAGATCTGAAATGCGATCATAGTCATTTGATGCAAACATCTGATCCATATCTTCATCAGTTCTTTCATGCAGATCATTTGTATCTATGGGTGTCAATGATCTTTCTTGCCATTCTTCAACCCATTCTTTATTCTCACAAAATTCCCAATCTCCGAAAACACAAAATAGACAAAAGCAAGGAAGATCCCTTGTGAATATAGTCCATGTGTTTGAATTAGAACTCTTAAATGAATGTCATTTATCTAATACAATGATGGTATTACAATCATGTTGAATAGGAAAACTATCTTCCTCTACCAACCAGAAGAAATGTCAAATTACAGAGTTCTCAGTTAATCCTTTTGACAACTTTGAATTACACCAATCTACAATTGTACAAGCATCTCTGAATTTCACTTCATCCTCGAATTTTAATTGTTCTCTAGCAAGATCTCTTTTTACACAGGCACCAACTCCATCATGTTCCCCCTTACCATGTCCCGCTTCAAAAAAACTCCATAAATGTTGGACATTGGTTTTCTTGTGAACTCTTCATAGCCAATAAAACATTCTTGCATTTTAAAAATTTCTAGTGCAATTATCTGACCATATCATATGTTGTTTCATGTCAATTTCTCTTTCCTTAATATTATCATGAAATACCTTGAAGCAATGCTGAACAAACTCTAACGAGTGTAATCGATTATCACTAACATATAAATGATACTCCCCCAAAAATTTCCTGTTATCTATTGTACTATCATGGTCATGTCTATAAATAATGTGCACAAATATGGCCAGTGGCACTAAGTTGTAGTATTGTGATTGAGTTTCCTCTTGTGGTTTTAGAGTATAATTTTCTGCAAAATCCACAATGGATTCTATTGTTCCAACTAAAAATGTGTTCTTGCATATGCAAAACTGTCCATCAATCCATCGGGCATGTTCATGTTGGGAATGTTTCACATATTTTGGAACAATATGACTTTTAAACTCATTGATACATGCATTCACACTATTTTGTTCTATAATCAATTCTAAACGTTTCCCCATCATTCCACCCTTTAGAGGGTATTCTATATTTTTAAATCTCCTAACATCAACCATTTTTTGTCAGAACTTAGATGAAACATGTTCATGCAAACATTCACCTATCAAAGAATAGTTCCCCCATAAATTGTAAAGGCCATAAATGCATGAATTGAAAAGAAATAATTTCTCATTAGGTGGTTTACAAAATTAACTTACAATAAAATCTTGTATAGTTTCAGGTGGAACATAAACACCGCAATCCTACACAAGATCATTACTATGCAACATATAACGTATATATCAAAAAACATCATAATAGTAACAAAACTGAACATGAGGTTTACAACAACAAGATATTATTCATTTATTGATTTTAGCATACTAGGGTTTGCATTTTTCAAACGATCTTTGACTACTTAGTAAAGTCATTAACATAGATTCATCACTATTTTTTTTAAAGAATTCAGTTTGAGTCATGTCAAGGAGATGTTTTGGATGAGTATCACTAATTTTTGATCTCACCCTTAACTTTAAAACAACTCTAACATTTGATGAAACTCTAGTGTTATCATGCCAAAATTTTGTGATTAATAGTTTAGTTTCATCATTTAATTTCATGTCCGACCTTTCAAGTCTACCACTAAAACTCCAACAATGGTTTAGTGGATCAATTTCAATTGTGTCTCTTCTTTTGGCCGCTCTTGACAAGGTTCTACGGTGTAAATTTAAATAGCTACTTATATCACTTAACATTCTTTTACTAACAATTATTTTGTCAACTATTGTAGTTGTTATAACTCTACGTGCCACATTCTTATCTTTAGATCGACTTGTTTTTCCGATAGAATTGATGGCACTAGAAACAGTAGATACAAATTGCTTATATGATTCATCTTATCTTTTTGGTTTTGCATAAATACCTATTTTTTTCATGACTTAACACATTTTTAACAGTTTTATTAATTTTAGCATTAATTGACGTTGGAATCCTAACTTTTTATTATTGAAAAATTCTTTATATAATCTGTTCACATGTGTTCTGATTTGTCTCCAAGAAACTAACCCATTAAGATTATCTAGCACATTGCTATCAATAGTAAAAAAATTACATTCATTTTCTTTCAGAGAGGGTGGTGTAATATTTTCAATTTTTATTTATTTTTGTATTGGTGTATTAAATTTATATCTAGCTTCATTTAAATCATCAATTTGATTGGCATCATAGTCTTGGGAATTTAAAAACATACCAAGATTCACATCCACATGAACATTTGCATCAAAAGTCATACCCTTGTTTGGTTCTACATTTCTTGCGTCCATCATGATCTCATCAATGGTCTCATCTACAATGGACACAGAACTAGATGCTTCAGTGTTCTTCAATTGTCGTTGTTGTGATCTTTGATCACTTTGGCATTTTTCCTCCTCTCTTTGTGCTTGAATTTTGTCTGCTATCATTGTCTTCCTTTTTTTCTTTTGACGTTGCTTTGAACCCATCTTTAGAAACTCCTCTTCAAAAAAAAAAAATTCTTTTTACTGAGTTCTTCAGAAATTTGTGTAAAAAAGATAAAAAGGTAGTGCCAAATGTTGTAAAAAGTGTTTGCCAATACATATTCAAATGATAATCTAGTAAATTGATGCAATCTGTCCTTTTATTACAAAACTACATCACACAATACAAAGATCAATCACCAGACCAATATAATGATATATATGATATTACATGGACCTAAACCAAATTTTCAAATGATCATCACCACCAGTAATCATGCCAAGATCAATTGCAACACGCTACACCACCAGGAAAATCGTATAACATGAAGAACATCACCGGTTCAACAAAATCACCAAGAAGTCACACAATGATCAATGTGGATCATAAAAAAAAGGAATCAATTAGGAAACACCAGCAATGACATTAGAATCATCAATAACATCTATACCAAGACCACTTATCAAATCTTCATCAATCAACATCTGAAACTCAAGAACACTCAAACAACAACAATAGTCAGGAAGAAAGATAACTTGCGAAGAACCAAATCATGAACCATCTTAAATGAAGATACACAAGATCATCCTAAACAATCTTTCAAAAACTCAGCTCAAGATCTGATCACACCAGAATATACCAGAGGAAATACTGAACTCTGCAAAGCACTGATCAGAAAAACAAACTGGAAATTGGATCATTTGATATGATCAATTAAGTTTCTTAGATCACCAAACCAATACAAAAAAATATAATGATACTAGAAATACTTCATATATCAAACCATGATCCCAATAAACCAATCTGCAAACATTGTAGCAAGAATATTTCAACTAACATCAATGCCAACAACATATCCTAGCAACAACAATGTCCAACAATCTCTCCCTTTGGCATTGACGACATCATATGAATGTGAAAAAAAATCAATTCAAAGAAATAAAAAATCTCCAACAAACTCCCCCTAAGATCAAGTAGATAAAAAAAAATTTCACATGCTTCTCTCCCTCTTTAAAAAAAATTGCAAAGATCTCAAAATAGAAAACCAAATTCTCCTCCTTAGATAGGAAAAACTTGGTTCTCTCCCATATAACCAATCAAATAGACTACTTCACCAGAGGAGAAGCACCAACTCATCAATCTAGATAAAAGAATAAGACAGTGAATTCCACTAGATTGATGCAACTCAATGTATCTTGTTCTCATCAAGATGGGTAGATACCCCTAACTTGTCTCTAAAATAGAAAAATGTATCTACAGGAAAAGGATTAGTAAATATCAATAATTTGTTCCTTTGTAGATACATATTTTAGCTTCACTTCCTCTTCACTGAATTTTTCTCTCAAGAAATGATACTTGATTGTTACATGTTTAGTCTTTGAATGTTGCACTAGATTCTTTGACATATTAATAGCACTAGAATTATCACAATATATGGCCATAGGCTCATCATAGAGAACTTTGATATCCTTCAATGTTTGTTTCATCAAAACTACTTAAGTCCAGTTACTAGTAGTAACAATCTACTCAGCTTCAGCTGTAGATAAGGACACTGAATCTTATTTCTTCCTTTTCCATGAAACCAATTTCTTACCCAAAAATAAAGCACCAACCGAGGTACTCTTTTAGTCATCAACATCACCAGCCCAATCAGCATTAGTGTAAGCACACAACCTGAAATTGTCATTCCTCGGATACCACAAACCATATTCCTTTCAAAAATTGAAATATCCTCTTTACAACACTGACATGAATCTCTTTCAGATCATCTTGATATCTACCAGCGATGCACACAACATGCATAATTTTTGGTCTAGTCCAAGTAAGATATAGCAGTCCATGAACCATAGACCGATTAGCTTTCAGAGATTCATCATTTTTAGACAATTTGCAGTCAGTCACCATAGGAGTTCGAACCGGTTTGGAGTCATCTAATCCAAACTTCTTCAACAATTCCTTCACATATTTAGTTTGAGATATAAAAATACCTTTTCCAGTCTATGAAATCTGCAAACCTAAGAAATTTTTTATCTCTCCTATCATAGACATCTCAAATTCTTTCTGCATATCGCTGACAAACTTCATACTCAAGTTATCATCTCCTCCAAAGATAATATCATCAACAAAAACTTCAACAATTAAGATGTTATCATTATCAATCTTAGAATACAAATTACTATCAACAGTACCTTTATTAAAATCCCAATTTCAGCAAATAATTATCCAATCTAGCATACCAGGCTCTAGGGCTTGTTTCAATCCATAAAGAGCTTTCTTCAGTTTGCATACCATTTCTCCATCATCTGGCAATGAAAATCCATCAGGTTTCTTAATCTAGACTTTTTCCTCAAGATCACCTTTTAGAAAAGATGACTTGACATCTATCTGATATACATTGAAATATTTATAGGTAGCACATGCAAGAAATATTCTAATAGCTTCAAGTCTAGATACCAGAGAAAAAGTCTCCTCATAATCAATTCCCTTCCTTTTGTGAATATCCTTTACATGCTAGTCTTGCTTTATTTCTGACAACTTCATTGGCTTCATTCAATTTGTTGTTGAATACCCATTTAGTACCAATCACATTCTTATCTTTAGGTCTAGGCACAAGCTCCCATGTGTTATTCTTTTCAATCTGATCTAATTTTTCTTCTATAGATTTTAACCAATTTTCATCTTTGCAAGCTTCCACAACATCTTTAACTTCAATTTTAGAAATCAAACATACCTTTGCAATAGCTAGCCTTCTTCTAGTCATCACACCTTTATTTTTATCACCAATAATCTGATTCAATCTTGCATACCTCGAGGTCTTCTGATTATTCTAATTTTCAAGTTCCTACACCTCTCCATGGGTAGTAGCAACATCCAGATTCACAGTCTCTACCAGATCATTCTGCTTCAATTCTTCAGTCTGAATGGGTATTAGAACAATATGTTTACCATCATTATATCTACATGCTCTAATTTATTTTCCATAGTTCTCATCAACCTTCAATTTTCACTTTCCACTATCTTTCTTAGTCTCTTAGTGTAGCACCGGTAGGTTTTACTCTTTGTTGAATATTCCAAGAAATTTCCTTCATCACTTCTTACATGAAAATTTTCTATATCCTCATCTCTCTTGATATAACACTTTCTACCAAAAATTCTGAAATATCCCATAGTAGGAATATGACCAAACCATAGCTCATAAAGAGTTTTACCGATATCACCTCTTATATGAACTCGGTTGAATGTGTAAACAAAAGTGCTAACAACTTCTCTCCCATAGATCTTTAGAACATTCCCTTCAATCTATTGGCCATTTGGTAGAATTTATTATGTGTTGCTTTGATGTTTTGTCATTGATGCCAACACTAGCTATTTGGATGCTTTACTGGCACCCATCTAGTCCTGGTAGGTTGAGTGGTTTCTGGTTGATTTGGATCCAGCATGATCTGGTAGGCTACGGTATAGTTTGGTGATCGAATTGGCTTAATCATGACACCCATTATTAGATTTACTAAGTTATTTTTGGTCTAGTGATCGAATGCTATCTTGTTCGCTTAGAAGATTGGTTTCTGGTTCCAGCGAGGGTTTCGCCAGCAGAGCTTTTGATGAAGATATTTGATGAATTGAATAGGATGGAGATCATTGTTGTACTGTGTGGACCTATACTGAGTCCCGGTTGATCTGGGTTATGGGCCGACTTTAATGTAACGTGTCGATTGGACCTCTCGATGTGTTTTTGGGATGTCTTATGTGTTGGATATTATTTGTTTGGTCTAAGGCCAACATGGTTTGTAATTATGTAATTGGTTTGTTATCTAGTGGTGGACCTAATTGTTTATGGTCGAGGGTTTGTATATATATAGATGTAAGATCTCATTGTAGGTCATCATGGTTATGTTAGAGGTCATGGTCAAGGAATGTAATGTGTGAATAATGTAATATCATTCAAGAAAAGGATTTGGTTGATCATTGGAGATCGAATTGGGTTTATGTAAGAGGATGTAGTCTTCCGTTATTGAGCTTAACCAAAACTGTACTCAAGAATAGGAGATGTTATCTTTTGTAGTTCAACACTTCTTTGGATTGTAGTCTAGATTTCTATGTAGTTAGTGAGGCTCCTTTTGTAATGAGCAATGTGCTCTAGGTTGTTGGCTTTCCTGCAAGTGTAGGCCCTTAATTGTAATTCACATACTTACTACAAAAGTATTATCTAACTGTGGGTAGGCTTCCCACCGTGGTTTTTTCTTTACCAAGTTTTCCACATATAAATGTTGGTGTTGTATGGATGGTATTTATTTTGTAATTATTGTTTATGCTTAATTGGTTTAACTGCTATTATGATATTAATATTTTGGGTTCCGATATTAAATTTTTAATTGCTCATGGTTCTAGTAATCTTTGACAGCCAATTCACCCCCCCTCTAAGTTGTCTTCCGATTATTTGAACTGTCTAACAATTGGTATCAAAGAATTGGTCCTCTCTGTAGAAAGCTTAACCACTTGAGGAAGATCCTATGGTGACTAACACTTCAAGTTCATCTAGTTCTTTTGGAGCTATCTTTCGAAGAGATATTGTTAGGCTTGATGGAACAAATTACACAGTATGGGATATTCAGAAGGAGACTCATCTGAGATGTCTTGGCAAGGAGATTTGGGAGATCACACAGAATGGTGTCACACCTTATAATCCATGATTTGGAAACCCTCCTCCAAAAAACCTAGATAAGGAGCTTGAGAATGATTATTGAGAAAGAGAAGCCCTCTTGTGTGCACTTTCTGATCAACAAATAATGGAATTAACCAACAAATCATCTGGAAAGGCTATATGGGGTAAGTTGGAGACTCTTAATGAAGGTGACACCCTACAGTGAAGATTGATAAACTTGATGGTTACCGGGTGAGATATAAAAACCTAAAGATGGAATAAGATGAAAGGATTACTGCATTCATGGAAAGGGTAAATGAGATTGTTATGGGAATTCAATGTTGTGGTGGAACTCTGAGAAAAGTTGAAATTGTTTCTAAAGTTATAAGAGCCCTACCATTGGCTTAAAAAATGAAGGCTACTGCTATTAATGAGTTGAGAACAATGTCTAATACATCTATCAACAGAGATACTTTGGTTGGGAAACTATCTTCTTTTGAGCTTGAAGAATTTAGACCTTTTGGAGTAGTGATGACTGAACCTGCTTTTCATGCATCTACATCTGCAACCAGTAAGCAAGATTGGAAAGATTTATATGCAAAGGAATTAGAAGATATGAAGAGAGAAGATGATGAGTTTTAGAAACTTGAAGCATTGTTTTCTAGAAGAGTACCTAAAGGACCGACAAGAAGTAAGTATGAAGGAAAAACACCTTTTAAATGTTTTGCATGTAATAAGATTCATCATTTTGCATCTAGATGTCCTGAAAGGAATTCAATATTTGAAGAAAGAGTATGAAGATCATTTAAGCCTAACCCTGGATATCAGAACAGGTATAATTACAAGAAAAATAGAGACAAATCATGTTATTTAGCGGATGAGGAAGGCATTACTAATTTTGATGATGAACTGAAAGAAGACTCAAAGAAGATGATCCAGCACTAGAAGAGAATGTACCTGAACAGAAGGCACTTGCTGCTAAAATTGAAGACAAAGATGAATGGGTAATTAATAGTTATTATTCACATCATATGACTAGAGATAAAGGGAAGTTTCTATCTTTGCAAGAATTTGATGGTGGTCTAGATAGATTTGGAGATGACAAAGCATGCATGATCAAAGGAAAAGGAACTATATCATTAGATGGTAAGAATAATTCTAACAATTTTTATTATATTGAAGGTTTAATGTATAATCTTTTGAGTGTAGGACAATTGGTAGATAAGCAATTTCAATTACAGTTCAAAAATGGAAAATACAAAATAATTAATAGATCTGGTTTGGAGATTGCAACCTATAAAAAGACAAAAGGTAATATATTTCATTTGAACTCCAGTGAGAAGACAAGCTTGATTACATAGATTGATGAGAGTTGGCTATATCATAAAATGTCGTGTCATGTTAATTTTGATTTCATTGTGAAGATCATTTCAACTAAGCAAGTTAGGGATATGCGTAAGATTATGAAGCCTTATAATCCTGGGTAAATAGGTCAGAACCTCTTTTAGGAGTATACAGGATAAATAAAATGATGTTCTTGATCTTATTCATATTGATTTGTGTGGCCCTACTAGTGTTAAAAGTTTTCAAGGTTATAGATATTTCATGCTAATCATTGATGATTATTCTAGAATGATGTGGGTTACTTTTCTAAAAGAAATATCTGAAGCATTTAAAAAGTTTAAAATATTTAAGGCTAAAGTGGAAGTTGAGATAGGATTGAAGATTAAATGTTTGAGGTCAGATCATGGTGGAGAATTCACATCCGGTGAGTTTAATAACTTTTGTAAGAAGCATGGTATAAGAAGACAATTTTCTTCTCCTCAGACACCTCAATAAAATGGAGTTGTGGAAAGGAAGAATAGAACTATCTTGGATGTTGCTAGGATAATGATGATGTAAGCTAGTCTACCTCATATCTACTGGAGAGAAGCAGTGAGCACATTAGTTTATACATTCAACAAAGTACATAGCAAAGGAGAAACCAACATATTTCTTAGTTATTCTAATGAAAGAAAAGCATATAGATGTTATAACAAGAGATTGTAGATAACTGTGGAGAGTGCTAATGTCAAAGTAGATGAGTTGAATAGAAGTCAAATTAGAGTTTATGAGAAGGAATTGATAGTGGAAATGATTATATTTGAACCAGTACCACCTTTACAAGAAAAGAATGTTGAACCAATTACTTTGTGAGTATCAAAGAATTCTACAATAACTAAAGAACAGGGAAGAGGAATAGAGAGTCAGAGGACTCATAGGTATGTGAGATTGAATCATTCATAAGATCAGATCATTGGGGATAAGAGAAATGGAGTGATGACAAGAAGAAGATTGGCAACTAATGAGGTATGTTTAATCTCAAAAGTTAAACCGGTATCAGTAATTGAGGCATGTAAAGATGAATATTGGTTGAAAGATATGGAAGAAGAATTAAATTAGATTGAGAAAAACAACACATAGACTTTGGTTCCCCGACCTAAAAATAAGAATGTTATTGGAACTAAATGGGTTTTTAGGAATAAATTGAATGAGGATGGTCAAGTTATAAGGAATAAGGCTAGATTAGTTTGTAAAGAATATTCTCAGAAGGAAGGATTTGATTATGGAGAGACTTTTGCACCTGTAGCTAGGATTGAAGCTGTAAGATTATTTATTGCCTATGTTTCTTATAAAAACTACAAGGTTTATCAGATGGATGTTAAATGTGCATTTTTGAATGGGGATCTTGATGAAGAAGTTTATATTGAGAAACTCGATGGTTTTTTACTATCAAATGATACAAATATTGCTTGCATGTTAAGGAAAGCTTTATATGGATTGAAACAAGCACCTAGAGCTTGGTATGAAAGGTTGGATAAATATCTTTGGAAAATTGGTTTTACTAAGGGCAGTGTTGACAGTAATTTATATTATAAGATCATTGATGATGATATACTAATTATTGAAGTATTTGTTGATGAAATTATTTTTGGAGGTGAAGATAAGTTATGCATAGAATTTTCTAAGAATATGGAGAAATAATTTGAGATGTGTATGATTGGTGAGATGAATTTCTTCTTAAGTTTGCAGATTACTCGGACTAACAAAGGTATTTTTATCTGTCAAACAAGTATGCTAAGGAATCATTGAAGAAATTTGGTATAGGAGATTCTAAACCGGTAAGTACTCCTATCGTTACAAATGAGAGATTGATAATAAAAGATGGTTTTGCACCAGTAAATCCTATAAGATACAAATCTATGATTGGAGGTCTACTTTATTTGACTCGGACTAGGCCTGACATAATGAATGTTGTTTGTATTGTTTCAAGATTTCAGAGTGATCCTAGAGAAAATCATGAGATTGCAATGAAAAGGATTTTTAGATACTTACAAGGGACATCAGAATATGGTTTGTGGTACCCTAAGAAAGATAACTTTACTTTATGTGCATATAGAAATGATGATTGGGCTAGAGATGTTTATGATCGGAAAGTACTTCTGGTGGAGCTTTCTTTCTTGGAAAGAAGTTGGTTTCATGGATCGGCAAGAAATAGTAATGTACTTCTTTATCTACTATTGAAGTTGAGTATGTTGTTGCTGCTACTAATTGTACACAAGTTTTATGGATGAAGTAAATGTTGAAATATATAAATGTGGATTGTGATGCACCAGTAGTTACTCACTATGATAACTCTACTTCTTTTGATATATCAAAAAATCTGGTATTTCATTCTAAGACAAAGAAAATATCTATCAGGAATAAATTTTTGAAGGAAAAGGTGGAAGCAAATGAAGTTAGACTGGTTTATGTGAATACTAAAGAGAATATTGCAGATATTTTCACTAAACCTTTGCCCAAGGAATCATTTGAGTACCCGAGAGACAGATTGGGAGTTTCTGTCCCTCCGATAGAGACTTGATTGATGTGGTTTGGCATCAGTCCGGTATGCATTATCAGAGATACTATTGATTTTGGCACTGATGTGGGGATTCTACTTCTCAGGAGGAGTAGTTAGGTTTGTGATTTAGTGGTTTATGTTTTGGCTTTGATATTTTTTGTCATATTTCTAGCATTGATGTCAAACGGGGAGTGACATTGATGTGAAAATGAAAAAGAAAGTGAAATAAAAAGAAAGGGGGAGAGATATTGATAAGGAGAAATTTAGAGCTTTATAGAGATATTATTCACAAGGGGAGTTTGGTCTTTATTTTAGAGTTGTGTGTGGGAGATTGTTGGCTATGTTTCATTGCGGGGACTTGTTTGGTATTTCTTGGTACTTAGATATTTTTCACATCTAGTGTTTCCATCAATGCCAAAGGGGGAGATTGTTGGCCATTTGGTGGAAAAAATTATGTGTTGCATTGATGTTTTATCATTGATTCCAACACTAGCTATGTGGATGCTTTACCGGCACCCTTCTGGTCCCAGTAGCTTGAGTGGTTTTTGGTTGATTTGGATCTGACATGATCTGGTAGGATACGATATAGTTTGGTGATGGAATTGGCTTAATCATGATACCCATGCTCATATTCAGTAAGTTGGTTTTGGTCTAGTGATCAAATGCTATCCTATTTGCTTACAAGATTGATTTCTAGTTCCGGTGAGGGTTTCACTGAGAAAGATTTTGATGAAGATCTTTGATGAATTGCATAAGTGGTGTTGGTGCGGCTTTTGGTAGAGTTTCAAGATGCTGATAGTGATCATGTTCAAGACATGGCAGATGGAGATCATTGTTGTAGCATGTGGACCTATATTGGGTCCTGATTGATCTAGGTTATGCACTGACTTTAATGTAACGTGTGGATTGGACCTCTCGATGTGTTTTCAGGATGTCTTGTGTGTTGGATATTATTTGTTTGGTCGAAGGATGACATGGTTTGTAATTATGTAAATATTTTATTATCTGGTGGCTGACCTAATTGTTTATGGTCAGGGGTTTGTATATATATATATGTAAGATCTCATTGTAGATTATCATGGTTATGTTAGAGGTCATGGTCAAGGAATGTAATGTGTGATTAATGTAATATCATTCAGGTAGAGAATTTGCTCAATTATTGGAGATCAAATTGGGTTTATGAAAGAGGATTTATTTCTCTAATATTGAGCTTAACTGGAACTATACTCAGGCATAGGAGATGCTATCTTTTGCATTTCAACACTTCGTCGGATTGTAGTCTGCATTTCTATGAAGTCAATGAGGCTCCTTTTGTGATGAGCAGTATGCTCTAGGATGTTGGGCTTCTTGCAAGTGCAAACCCCTCAATTATAATTCACATACTTAGTGCATAAGTATTATCTGACTATGGGTAGGCTTCCCACCATGGTTTTTCCCTTTACCATGTTTTCTACGTATAAATCTTGGTATCATATAGATGGTATTTATTCTTTGATTATTATTTATGCTTAATTGGTTTAACTTCTATTTTGGTAATAATGTTTTGGATTAGGGTATTAAATTTTTAATTGCTAATGGTTTTGGTAATCTACGACAACTGATTCACCCACCTCCCCCCGCTCTCAGTTGGCTTCCAGTTATTTGAACTATCTAACACAATCAACATAGTCCTTGCAACATCCAAGACAATCCTGTTCTTCCTTTCAATAACTCCAGTCTTCTATGGGGTTCTAGGAGTAGATAATTATCTTCTAATACCATGATTGTCATGGAATGAATCAAACTCACTGGAAAAAAATTAACCTCCTCTATCAGATCTCAGACATTTCACCTTCAATCCTATCTCAGTCTCAAACATTTCTTTGAATATCTTGAATTTATCTAATGCTTCTTATTTCTCCTTAAAAAAGATAACCCACATCATCCTGGAATAATCATCAATCAGTAACATAAAATATTTGTCACCTTGCACACTTCTAACATTTTTAGGTCCACATAGGTCAGTATGCATGAGATCTATAAATCCATTAGATGTATACATCTTGGTCTTGAAAGAAAATCTTGTTTTCTTTCACATTTTACATTCCTTACATACCAGAATAAAAGGCTTCACAATTTTAGGAAAATCTCTAACAACTTGAGTGAAATTGATCTTAAGCATTGAATCAAATTTAACATGACACATTCTGCTATGCCATAACCAACTTTCATCAATCTGAGCAATCAAACAATTTTTCTCTCCAGCATTCAAATGAAAGATATTACCTTCAATCTTAGTTCCAGATGTAATATATCTATACCTGAGGCATTTAGGATTTTGCATTTTCCATCCTTGAATTGTAAATTGTAACCTTTGTCAACCATATTTCCAACACTAAAAAAGATTATTCTTCCAACCTTCAACATACAAAACATCATCAGTGTTATGTTTACCATCAAAGGAAATAGAACCTCTACCATAGACCACACAGGCTTTGTCATTTCTAAATCTTACTATTCCACCATCATACCTTTCCATATTGACAAATTTTCTTTTATTACCAGTCATATGATGTGAACAACCATTGTCAATCACCCATTCATCTTTCTCTTCAACTTTAGCAGCTAAAGATTTCTCCTCAATAGTGAATCTTGTGGAATCAACAGGTACCATTCCATCTTCTTTGATAGCAATAAACACAACTTCATCTCCTTCATAAAAGTTTCAAGCTTCTCCCAGATCTCATGTTTATTCTAAAGTCCCATTACATTAGTCATCTCTGAATCCATCATGGTGCTTAGCAATTCTTCCTTTTCTCTAATGTTATTTTCAACTTCCTTGATCTCATCAGGAGTAACTAGTCCATTCGGAGGAACATAATAGGCATTCTTAGTAATCTTGTAGTAATCCTCTCTAAGACATCTCAAGTGCACTTCCATCTGGTTCTTCCATATTAAATAGTTACTTCCATTATATCTTAGAATCTCCTTCTTAAAGATAACACTTCCACTTGCAGTTGCCATCTCAGATCACCTTAAGTGATTAAGCTTCTTCCAAAGGATATAGCTCTGATACCAATTATTGGCAACACCAATGAAGGAAAACTGAGAGGGGGGATGAATCAATTTTCACTGGATTGGAAAACTCAACCACAAATGCAAATCTGATAAACTGAACTAACAACAAAGATAAGCAAATAAATAGGACAACACACAACACCAATATTTTTACGTGGAAAACTAGGTTAAGGGAAAAACCACTGTGGGAACCTACTCATAGTAAGATGATACTCTGTAGTAGTATGTGTAAATATTATAATGGGGAATGCACCAACATGTAGACACATTGCCTATACATTAAAACTCAAGATACAATAACCTAGAAGGCTTCAACCTTGAAGGAAGGTTCACTACCCTACAAGGAAATCTCATTGGCTTACAAAATGATCAAACAAAAATCCGGAATCAAATGAACTGCAATAACAACATCTGCTAATGTCTGATTAGAATTTCATTTAAGCTCATATGTCTACTCTGCAACACCAATCTCTGCTCAATACACCACACCAAAAGATGAATCCCTTGTTCGCACATACATCACTCTCTATTAATGCAGACACAACCTTCTATTCTAGAATTTTATGACCATGAATTCCAGAAAGATTTGGGGATTTGTGTTCTTAGGAAGCAAGTCTAAATCAGACTTCATTTTTATCTCCATGGTTTTTTTGTAAGCTTCTTTTCCAATGAATTTATTTGATGGGTCAACAGTCTTAAAAGACCAAGTTTAATCAAATTAGTTTTCTTTTCTTGCAACTTCAATACATTTTTGCCACAGTTATCTATAACTTCTTATGTTTCCCTTAGTTTCTAGCATTTTTGAATGATAGATGATGTCTTAACTATGGAATCAATGCAACTCTTAATTCCCTTACATACCAAGTAGCTGTCACTGGTACTATAGACTACTTGCAGAATCTGTTTTGCCATATCCTCTTTTGAATAATCATGTATGCTCCTCTCAAAGTGCCCTTTGATTTTCATATAAATTACTCTCAGACTTTCATTCAATTAAAACCATTCACACAACTTGTCACTCCTCTGCATTATTTGTCACCAAATCTTTTCTTGTCTATACTTCGTTCTATTTTTCATATTATCTTTCAATCTATCCTCCAAAGTTTTAATTTTATCATTTGCATTATGTAGGTCTTCTTTCATTTGTGCATATTTTTTTCTTTCTTACTCTACTTTCTCTTCCAAATGTTTTTCATTTTCCTTCTCATGATCCAATAGATTCCATGTTTTTCTTATTTCGGCAGTAGCAAACTTATAACTTTTGAATAATTTTTGAAAACTGGCTCTTTCCTTATCAATTTTTTTACTGTTTTTAGCCAATTTTTCTCTTAAGTCCTTCAATTCTACATCTATCTTCTCCTACTCTGTAATTTCTACTGCAGAGCCCAAATTTTTTATCCTTTTCTATAAATCATTGCACTTGTTATCTTCTACTTTCCTCTTTGATTTTTTCATTTGTCAGGTTTGCCTGTAACTTTTCTATTTGTTTCTCTACTTGATTTTTTTCTCTCTTCGCCTTTAGCAGTGAAGTGTAGACCATTTCGTTAGTCCTTTTTGACACACTAATTTTGTCCACATTATGTACTTTGGAAAAATCCATTTGGAGGGTGCTAACTTGAAATTCAAAGGGATCTATTTTACTGTGTGGTGGATTTTTATCTTTAGTTGGGGGCATAACAACCATGAACTCCATCATATCTTTGTGTGGGTCATATGTTGGAAATACCCTGTTCTGTATAGGTTGTTCGTCTAAAACTTCAGCGATGGCAACCCTATGAAATGCTCTCTATTTTTCTTTATTTGCATTTGTTGTGTGTTCAAATTTTTCATAGTAATCATGAAATTGAAAATTTGGGCTTGCTAAAGAAATTGAATGGTTGAAAGGTGACATAGGAATAACAGAGGCTCCAATTCCACTTATTCCCGTGGTTTTAACTAATGCATTACTAGGATTACCAACAACCTTTCCTGATCTTGTCCCACTAACACTTTCATGTGTAGTTTTCATAATCTTTTGAGGTGTGTGATCTGAACCTATAAATGATTGATTTGTAGTGTTAGTGGAACTTGATATAAGATTCTGAATAGTATGAGTATCTACTACTAGTGGCCTCTTGCAAGAGATATTTTGTTGTAGCCCTTGTCCAACACCAAGACAACTACTATCAGTAGTACCCATGCCAATGCCACCAATCACAGCGACACTTGATTGAACAATAATAGGAATAATATCCCTAGATTCCCCAATAGTGGTAGTGACATTGATTCACCACCAATGGGAATACCATGATGTAGTGGTGGTTGTGGATTTGAACCTAAAACAAATCTAGGTGGACCTTGAGGGTAATGAGTAGTACCTTTCCGTGATGAATTTGAAGAATCAAGTCCAATGACTTTTTTAATAGGAGCTTTTGATTTTGAATATGATGGAAGTTGTACCTCAATTGGATACCAAATGCCTTCTCCTCTGGGACCTAGACCACCACCTTCAAAACCAATTTTTCCATAATTTTGGCCCCTTTTCTATATTTTTCTTTCATGGACTCATTGAATCCACTTAATATTTTAGGGACTATAGTAGTTGTTGGAGTGGGCTCAATCTCATACTCATCATCATATTCACTCTTGTCATATTTTGTTGTGGGATGCTCCATATTCCATAGTTTGCTAAACTCTTCATCCTCGTCAATGGTCTCAAATTCTGCACTGGTCTTTGGTTCACCGAGATTCTTCCTCATAGTCCAAAAATCATTTATTTTGGTATGAGTCCAATAACTCTCTTTACATTCTTGTAGAACTAATTTGGGAATACATTTGTTAGATGGATTAGCACATTTTTGGCAGAAATTGTAGCACCTCCTATTTTGGATGCTTTGGCCCTCCTCTGTTGTCCTCTGTGTGTGAAATGCCATTATTTGTGATGACATTTCTTCTATTGAAATGTTATTGTCACTGACAATTTTCTCCATCTCTTTTTTTACCTCATCCCAGGAGTCCATGTTTCTAAGATTTTCTAGCAATGGTTTACTTTCATGTTGATATAACGCTGAAGAGTTCTCATTTTTCTTAACCCTTGCTTGAACTACACTAATTAGATCATACTGCTAGAGACCCTCATCACCAAAGCTAAAAAATGTCAAAAAATAATGTGCCACATTGAATGGTTTTCTCTCAAATGTGAACCCTCCACATAAGAAAGGCAAGGAAGGAAATATGCTCTTCTTTTGCTGACCATGGAAGTGCCTATTTGTGCTCTCCAACTGTCGTACATATTCCAATGCAAATACCCTCTCTGTCACATGTATTTGACATCTGTATAGTTTTACTATTGATCTTTAAAACCTTAACACAATGAATTTTTCCATGAAGAACTAGTCAACCAATTGTACTTGATTTCTTAGTTGAATGCAATCTCTACAAGACACAGACAATCTAGGCATTGGAGTGCTTATAATTTCATTTATACATTTGTGCCAAAAATAAGTCTATAAAATGGATGTAGTTCTTTTTGTTATCATGCATCCTTATCTTTGGTGTCCATTCATATATTGGACACTCTGTTCTGTTTTGAGTCTTCTCATCAATCTTATAGTTCACAATTTGAAGATTGTTGGTCTCAAATATTGCACAATACTTGGATAGAAGGAGATAGCACAAATAGGATGAGAACCTAAATGTCTTATAGTAACCTTTTTTGATCATTAGGAATTGTTTTTGCATGGATTGAACAATGTGCTCAATAAACAATGTGCTCAATAAAATTATATCTTACTAGCTGACCTACACAATGGATATTAAAAATCATTTCAAGAAGGCTTGCACCCACTTCCCTGTCATTTTCCAATCCTAAGAAAAATGACAACAAGGAAATAGTATCCCCAACCCATGGAACAAAAATGTTAGAATCATAAGGAGGCTTATGATTCTGATCCAACAGAATACCACGCTTTATTAGAGCTTTGATAAATGAATCTCTATGACTCAGATTAAGACTCTCATAATTCTCTACCAGCTTCCCTAAGTCAATTTGGACATTTGAGTTTTGTGCTTCAAACCTTAGGTTCAACAAATGAGCAAATTCTCCCACGTTTATGGATAAAATTTCCTCTTATGTATTTTTATTAAAAACTGCCTTTTTATCTTCATCATAATTTTTGGCGCAGAGCATGACAAAATTAGGGCAAGGGAATACTTCAAGTGACACCATGCTTCCCAATCAAAGATCCCACAATGTGATTTTATTTGTTCTTAGTTTTAACATTGAGTTGAAAATAGTAAATTTTGCCCTGGATGGATCTAATGCCTTACTAGACAATGCATATCTAGTATCTATGATACGCTTTTCACCATGGATAGCAGGGTCATAAATATCATGGTATTCATCAGTGAAACCTGGTGTTTTAACCAGTTTGGTTAGGTACATGTTTTTTCACTTGGCTTCCTGTTGAACTACTGCTTCCCATTTTCCCCATCGTTGTTATTGTTAATAATTCAAAATAATGCTAGATACAAACCTGAAAATGCTAACCCTCAAATTGGAACATGAGATTAAAAAATTTTAAAAAGGCGGGATGTGTTCTATATTTTACCCAAAATTTCTATTTCACTAGATTGGCGTAGACAGTCGCTGTTGCAACTTGCATTCATCAATCTAGTAGTTGTTTCTGAATTTCCCTTGATTTTCTGGTTTGCCCATGAAATGAAATATGATTATGATTTATGAGTCACTTATTTTGAAAACTCTGAAAACTACAAAAGTAATACTCAGGGAAAAATATCTAGAATCATGTTGTAATTTAATTAATTATTATTAATATATATTCACCGTTGAAGGACAAAACATTCATTACTTCAATCTAAATTATGAGGACATTAAATGTAAAACGTTCAATTCTGGGCGAAGTTCTCACAAATGTGTTCACTTCCCACATTCGGGCCAAAATCCACCCTAAGGCGTTGATCTTTGCTCATCCAACAAATGATGGTACCTATTATCAAATGTTGTGGGTCCCATGACTTCTACCATTTTTCGGGCACGTCACCACACTCGAGTCACTTTTCAGGACTATTTTAAAAATCTATTTAATCATTTTGAACTTCCACCCAGAAAAGAGATTTATAGACTTAATTATATTTAATAAAATGTAAAACATTCAATTTTGGGCGAAGTTCTCACAAATGTGTTCACTTCCCACATTTGGGCTGAAATCCACCCTAAGCCATTGATCTTTTCTGATCCAATAGACGATGGTACCTATTGCGAGATGTCGTGGGTCCCATGACTTCTACCATTTTTCGGGCACATCACCACACTCAAGACACTTTTTGGGACTGTTTTTTAAGTCTGTTTAATCATTTTAAACTTCTTCCTAAAAAAGAGATTTATAGACTTAATTATATTTAATGAAATTTAAAACGTTCAATTTCGAGCCGAGTTCTCACAAATGTGTTCACTTCCCACACTCGGGCCGAAATCCACCCTAAGTCATTGATCTTTTCTGATCCAATAGATGATGGTACCTATTGTCAGATGTCATGGGTCCTATAATAAGAGACATTTAAAGATGTGCAATAGTTTGAGATAACTATTAAATATAATATTAATATTATTTCTAAAAATATGCAATTCAAAAATAGTATAGAACAGAAACTTAGTTTCTAGAATAAAAAAAATAACTAAATAAAAATATAAATTTTGAGATACAAAATTTGAAAGGTAAAAGTTTAATATAAAAGGGAAAACATTCAATATAAAATCTAACATATTAATTTAAAGTTTAGTAAAATTCTTTAAAAATATGTTTACGATATATAATTTTAAAAAATAGTTTAAAAATATAGATAAAAGTTCAACATAAATTCAGTGTAATATAAATTTTAATTTCATTTAATTTGATAAATAAATAAAGACTAAAACTATATATAAAAGCTCAAAATAAATTTAGTTTAATATAAATTCTAATTTAATATAATTTTAATTTAATTTAGTTCAAATTAATTTAATAAACAAATAAAGAATATAAAAAAATTATATGATTGTATTAGCAACAAAGTTTATAGCCTCTATGAAAAATCCACCCTAAGCCATTGATCTAATTGAGTCTAATCTTGTTCTCTAATTGAGTCTAGAATCTTGAATTTTCTTCTAATGACCTTGGGCTTGAGTCTAATAATGTGGTGAAACTTATTGATAAACCTGCACCTCCTAAGGACCTATGCAATATGCATTACCTTTGATCCTAGTGAGACTATTACAATTTGAAACACCTAATGGCCCACTATAAGTCTATATATCACCTACAAAGATAAAAGACATACTCTCACGAGGGGTTCTCATTGATGATTGATCCAACATGTATGGTGAATGTAATAACTTAAGAATATCTTTATACTTTACAATTGCTTTAAGTAATATATTGATATGATAAATTTGATTTAGTGGTTAAGATCTTTGATGGTTTCTCTTGTCCTACTATAGGGTCTATTACACTTCCCATTAAGGTTGGTACTAAGTGCTTGGATGTCATTTTTGCTATCATGCCTAAATCCTACTTAAGATCAATTTTGTGTAAAGTTGGGACATCCTTGCCCTTGGTTCTCTTTCATGAAAGCGATCCCATCTACCCTTCATAAATGTCTCAAATTTCTTCATTATGATAAAATCTGAACTATAAATCATAGCATGTACCCAGTACCAACCCATGCATGCACTAGT
This sequence comes from Cryptomeria japonica, assembly GCF_030272615.1. Taxonomy (NCBI): domain Eukaryota; kingdom Viridiplantae; phylum Streptophyta; class Pinopsida; order Cupressales; family Cupressaceae; genus Cryptomeria; species Cryptomeria japonica. The sequence goes on along the minus strand of NC_081415.1, from coordinate 511,849,936 downwards.
TAAAAAATTCAACAAGAAGTAAGTTGGAATTTTGGTTTTAGTTCACTTGTTTTTCGCGAGATAAACTTCTTTTTTATATATATTTATAAAATTATAATCAACCATAATCAATGTACAAATAATTAATGGAACAAACTGATTTTTTTTCTATATGTATTAAATATAGAGGAAGAAGCATTACATAGAAAAGATCACAGTATTAAATTTATTTCCATTATTTAACGAAATATTGAAATAGCATAGCTCATAGACAAAAAGCATTTCAAAAACTTTTATTAATAAAAATGAAGTAGAAAGCATTTTTTTATCCATAAGACTCTAAGACGCAAACTAAAACAAACTGGGATTTGAAAAATTATCATTAATATTTATGCTTTGGAAATGTACAATTTTTACGTCTGAGACTTGAGTCCCTCAAAAACTTTAAAGCCAAAATGAGTGAGCCACTAAGCATGTGAGGTTTCAAGGACATAGGCAAAAAAAAAACTACTAGGGGGTCGGGGCTAGGGCACACGTAGTGGATGGTTTGTAACTTTACCCTAAGAATCTGGCCCTCCTTCCATGTAGAATTCTTCAGACAACATAAGTTGAGATAATTCTTCAAGCGACATGTAGTTTGGAAAGTCATCCAGGACCAACCATTTCTGGAGAAAGTCCCTATCAATCCAAGCCCATTTCCTGTGACGGGTCAAGTGCTCTGCATTCAGGTTTAGAAGAAACGGTTGCCTAGCCATTGGCAATATTTGGTCAGGGAGGAGAAGCTTGGATAATTCACTTGCCTAAGGGATCCCCACCCCTTCTTCTGCAAGGACGACAATGGTAATGTGGTCTCCAAGGAAGTCTTCCTTAAACACCTTCCTCAACAGCATTTACATATACACCTTGTCTCCTCCGAGGTCCAAAAGAGATGCCAAGAACCACGATGTAATGTCCATGTTAACATGGTATCTATTTTCATTTCACAGAAACTCTCTACCCAACACCATCTACACAGCCTCATTGGTGAACAACCCAACCTCCTTGCAGACTGATTGGAAGGTTAAGTCTCTAACGAAGCCCAGAAAGCTCTCTGGTCCTCTGCAGAAATGCTTCTCGAGTGGATGGGAGTGTCCATCTTGAGAAATCAGATTAACAAATTAAACAACCTAAACCTATAAACCTAAACCTGAGGAAGAATTTAAATACTGCGAGCTCCGATGATTTATCTACCAAATGGCAAAGGCTAATTGAATATGAAAGAAGAAAAGATTGTATATAAATAGTTGAAGCTCTTGATTGTAATAATTACTTCTCTAACCATATTAATTGCTTTAATTTTTTTAAAATCTTTCATATCTCTATAAATATTTCCCATAAATGCACTAGTGTGCAAAATTGGAAACAACTATAAACTAGTACCAAGTTGGAAAGTACCACATTGGAAATCGTGGGGACAGAGTGGATTGCACTTAGTGAATAGATATATATTAAATGACCAAAATTATTGATCATGACATTTGATATGTGTCTATCAAATCCAATTCCATTGCGGGCACTTTCTAGTGAGCTATGTTCTCTTCAGAAAATTGGGCACTTTTTGGTGAGCTATGTTCTGCACCAGAAGGAACTGGGTCAATAGAATTCAGGGCCATAAGAAGGGGCTGGAGAAAGTTATTAATGTGACCAAGATTAACCCACGTCCCCTCCTTCCAGTAATCACCAACAAGCTAACCAAATCTATCCTTGCATTCCCTAATAAAAGGGAGAAATGAAGAAAAATTATAGAGAGGTTTCTGAAAAAGATAGGTATCTTCCCAAAATAAGGATTTTCTTCCATCCATAATTCTCCAACTTGCACCCCTCATAGCAACCTCCCTAGATTTAATAGCATCATTCCATAGAGAAGATCCCACTGGGAGATTGTGAGACTGGAAAAAATATTTTAGAGAGCCAACAGTGTGCATATTTGCTATGCCATATTGAATTCCACTCCCTTAAATTAGAAAAAGATCTCCAAATCTATTTCACAAGGAGAGCTAAGTTGAAAGTTTTGATATTCCTCAAACCAAGGTCCCACAATATTTTTCATTTTGCAAACTACCTCCCAAGAAATAAGTAGAACTCTTTTTCTTTGCTCAACAGCAGACCATAAGAAGCATTTATGAATCTTGTCTATGATATTAGCAAACTTAGGATAAATTTAAAATAAACCAAGGGAATAAACTAGTAGATTCTAAAGGGACAATTTTAGGAGTTGAATCTTTCCCACTTGACTAAGAAGGTCTCCCTTCCATTCGGCCAGTTTCCTATTAACCCTGTCAATAAGAGAATACCAAAAGGCATCAATAGGTTTAGAAAACAATGGGATACCAAGATAGGAAGAGAGAAGAACATCGATAGGGCAACCTAGGATGGAAGAAATCCTCATCTGCCTATCATCTGGTATATTGTAGAAAAATAGGGAACTCTTCCTCAAATTCACCTTTTGGTATGATGCCTTCTCATAGAAATCTAGAGTCCACTTGAAGACTCTAGCTTCCCCTAAGGATGAACTTTCCATCAGAATTGTATCATTGATGAACTATTGGTGAGAGTAGACCGGTGCAAAAGAGGAAGACTGCCTTTGTTCACTAGCTTCTACATATACCTTCCTTGATAATTTGGCATCAAAATAAAAGGAATTAGGAAAATTGGATCTCCCTATCTAATTCTCCTAGAAGCCTTAAAGAAATGTGAGGGATAATCATTGACAATAATGGCTAAAGAAGATAAGGAGATTATCCGCCAAATTAGATGAAGAACTCTCTTCAAAAATCCAAAAGCCTTCAAAACATTAAATAAAAATGTCTATTCCACTCTATCAAAGGCTTTGGATAGATCAAGATTCAACAAAAATCCTTTCTTTTTGGAAACCTCTAGAGAATGGATATTCTCATGTACAATCAAGGATTTTCCTTCCTATAAAAAAACACTCCACTTGGGGGAGATTAAAAGCAGGAGCATGGTCAACAATCTAGAAGTTAGGACTTAGAGATGATCTTATAGAAAGAATTACAAAGAATGATGGGCCTGAAGGCATTCAAAATGTCCGCTCCTGGGACTTTGGGAATAACAATAATAAAATTTGAATTGATTTCCTTAAGAATTTTCCTTGACCTAAAGAATTCCTTAACCCCATTAACAACATCCTCAACAACAATGTCCCAAAAAAATTGAAGAACATTGGAAAACCATATAGGTCAAGGGATTTATTACCTTCGAAGGAGAACACTGTATTCTTGACTTCATCTAAGGAAGAAATAGCCAATAAGAGTTTGTTATGATCTGCATTCAAAATTTTGGGAATGACTTCAATGATGTTTTGGTGCGCATTCTCATCTAGTCCTTCTTCAGAAGAAATAAGGATGCTGAAGAAATGGACAACTTCTCTTCTAATATCTTCCTCCTTATCAATCTTGGCACCATCTTTAAGAACATGTGGGATCCTATTAGTTGTCTTATTTTTTAACATCTTCATACGGAAAAAAATGGGTATTCTTATCTCTCGAGGAAAGCCATAAGGATCTAAATCTCTATTTCAATCATTCTTCCTCTTTTGAGATTATATCATGGTATTTGATCAGAATCTCATTTTCTCTTGCCAACTAGTCATCAATATATCCCTCTTTTTAGATTTTGTCCTAAATTTCTTTTAAATCTAATTGAGTAGCTGCTTTCATAGAAAAAATATCCCCAAAAAATTTCTTGTTCCATTTCCTGATTTTGTCTTTAACTTCCCTTAACTTTTTAGCCACCCTGAACATAGCTATTCCAATAACCTTTATGTTCCACCATTCTTTAATAGCATCCTTCAAAAGTGGGTGGGAGAGACACATCTTTTCAAATAGAAAAGGAAAATTCCTATTCCCATTGTTAGAATCTACCACAGAACTAATGGGATAGTGATCAAAATCAACCTAGGAAAGAGCATTCAAGGAACATAAATATTCAACTAACCACTCATTACATATGAGTGAATGATCTAGATGAACCTGAACAAATTCATTTCTATCCCTCCTATTAGTCCACATGAAAGAGGCTCCCCTTAAATCAACATCATGCATCCCTTTGTTGTTTATGAATTCCATCAAATATAGCTTACTAACTAAAGAAATCTAAGATCTGCCAAACTTCTTTACTTCATGAAGACAAGAATTGAAATCCCCCATAATGATCTAGTTCTCTTAAAGCAAGAGATTTCTTGAAAGCAGCAAGCTTGTTCCAAACAAAATTCCTAGCATTTTTATTGTTAGGAGCATAAAAGTCTGATAAAATCCAAGAGAAATCATCTTTGATGTGAGTGAATCTAGAAGCCACATGATTAGATTCCTCCCAAATTAGGTTACCTTGGATGTAGTTATAGTTCCAAAAAGTAACTATGCCACCCAAAGCGCCTTCTGAGCTAACACCAAAAACACCACAATGTTTAAAAGGTTTAACTTTTTCACTATTTCCTTTGGAATTTTAGTTTCCTGAACTAACATAATATCAGGTTTGTGGTCTCTAACAAAATTATGTAAAATATATTGTTTATGAGAGCTATTAAGCCCTCTCATGTTCCATGACATGATCTTCATTTCTTACCAGGGGAGTAAATTTTCGTGATGGTTCTCTGGGTCCCATCAGCAATATTCTAAAGGTAATATTGGTCCTGGTACCATTTAGTCTATTTCCTTCCCACTGCACTCTTGTTGGCTCCACAATCCACCTTTTCTCTATTTCTGGTGGAAACCCCAGAAGCCGTATTCGATTTCTTGACCTTTTTCTTCTCCACTATAATAAAATGCCTATCTTCATCCATCTCAGAATCCTCTAAACTTTGATTTTCTTTACCAAAATCCTAGACTCTAACCTCAATATTGTTTTGGATCAATTTCCTATCTGAGATCACTTGTTCCATATTCTATTTTATGACAACAATAGTTTTTGGTTGCTCTTCCCTGGAATCTTTCATTCTAGAAGAAGAAAGGTTTACGCTCCCCTGAGAATTTGGAACAAGAGAAAAGGAAAAGTGGACTTAACCATTTTAGAATTCTGTGTCATATTAGTACAAACTGTCGAGACGACTGACAATCCATTGGACCCAATTCTTTCCCTTGCATCATTCCTTAGCTAAAAAAAAAAATTGTTATCAAGAGTAGAAACCTTATTGTCCATTTTATTTCCTTCTTGTGATTGAACTTTCATATTAATGTCCATAGAAACTTGATGAATAAGATCTTCGACTTCCTAGACTGCCATTTTCTGTCAACCAGCCACAACTCCTTCCTTTTTTGAATCCTGAGGAGGAAGAGAGCACTTCTCTCTATCATTATCCTCTTCTTGACCATGATCATTGTTTTTACTAACAATATGCACTAGGATCCAAAGTATTATTGACCGAAGGCAGAGACAATTTCCCCAAAATTTTGATCCCAAAAAGAGAAGACCACTACTTAGGTTTCTTCTTTAAATCTCCAACAAACCCATTATCTTCCAGAGGACCCTCGAGATTTTGACGATCCTTCTCGTGGGGATCAATTGAATTGGGATCCAGAGAAGGGTTAACCTAGACTCCATCTAGACTCTCCACTCTCTCCCCAAGAAGGAGGTCAAATCTGCACGCACTAAAGATCCACCACCTAGGTCCCCATGAAAAATTTTAAACATGCATCGAATCTATGAGTCCCCATCATCGGTATCAACTTTATTTTGTCCTTCATTTGCACCACCAGTATTTTGATCCACACTATTTTTCAAACCTGTTTCGCTACAACCTTCTCCTAGTCAAGGACACCCTAGTCTCTCACTCCCATTCATTTTTAAAATTTAATTAGGTGTATACGATTCTACCATTTCTTATCTAATATTTGTTTTTTGTTTTTTTTCAATAAAAGTGGATTATTCCACTAAATAATTTTATTAATATTTTTTATTTTTTACACAGGATTCAAAGAGCATACCAGAGGAAAGAACCCTGGGAAGAAAACCTCTGGTCACAGCTCATAAAATAAACCTATAGTATCTAACAAATCAATTTATACACCCTGCCCAAAACCACATACAAAATATGGTCACAACACATATAATATCAATTTTGCATAGAGCCCATATGACAATTTGCCAAAAAAACCCATCGGATAATTTTCAAATGCAGACTCCATAGATGCTATCAATGGAAGAAGACAAACTTTTCCAAAGCCCTGTGCCAAATCCCATGAGCCAAAAACCTTCCTACCAAAAAAGAAAGTATCAAAAAACCTTTGGAAAAACACTATTATATCAAATACCATGAGCTCGAACTCTTCTCCAGACAACGAACATGAATACTTGAAATGAAAAAGGAAAGCGTGAATAATTATCATCATAAAATTTTACATTGATGTTACTCAAGAAAATCATATGACTATTGCTGCAAACCTTCCCATACCCTAGAAGGAATTTTCTCAAAACCTACCTCTTGCTAATTAGCATTGCTATCAATGGCTAAATTTGCCAAATAATCTGCAATCTTATTAACTTCTTTGTAACAATGGGATACTAAGAAAGATTCAAACAATTCTAATTTTTGTAAAATGGGATCAAGTATATACTACAAATTCCAACAATTTGATTTCTTTTTCATAACACATTGAATAATCACCATAGAATCACCTTCAATTATTAAGTCCTTAATTCCTTGAGATATTGCCATATCCAATCCAAAAGACAAAGCATCAAATTCCACATAATTCTTAGTTTCAAAACCAATAGCATGACACTTAGCTTGAATAAAATTTGCATTGTGATCATAAATTAACATGCCTACCCCAGCCGGTCCAGGGTTACCACGAGAGGCCCCATCAAAATAAAGTTTAAAGTGCCCCTGCGGAGGAGGTTTCCATCTAGCAGAGCATCTCTTACCTATTGCATCATTCTTTTTTAAAATTTAACCATGAGAGGGTAAAACTGACAACAACTTCCAAACTCTAGTAACTCTACTATCCCAGTGCAAAAAAGAAGTAATATTTTCCACATTCTTATAAATAAATGACAAAGAAAACTCAGAGATTGAAGACTCAATTTTTAATAGAACCTCAGACACGGGGGACCTTGTTTTTTTAAATATCCTGTTGTTTCTCTCTAGCCAAACATTCCAAATCACATTAGATGGAGATATGATCCAAAGGCATGCATAAAAAGATGAGGCAAACATAAAGGGCCAAGATCTAAAATGGGAAATGAGATCCTTACCAATAACAAAGGATATATTTAACTTCCCAAACAACCACTGCCAACATTCATAAGCATAATCACAATGTAGGAACAGGTGTGAAGAAGATTCCAAAATTTTTTACAAAGGACACAAGGGAAACAATAGCAATACCAAGCCTATCTAGTCTCATACCTATAAGGACTTTGTCTTGAACTACCAACCAAGCAAAGGCTCTAGCTTTGGGAAGACAAGCCGAATGCCAAAATAACTTATAAGGCCAAGAAGATAAATCTTTAGCAACAATAAGAGAGTTGTAACCATCTTTAACATTGTACTTACCAGAAATATTCTTTGTCCAGATAACTTCATCCTCAGAATCAAAAAGAAATACAATTCTATCCCCCAAAAGCTTTTCAAAATCTAATTTCATGCTTTGATCAACATCTAAGAAATCAACCGGATTCCATCTAGCTAGCTTAAGGGGTCCACTAGTCACAATTTCAAAATAATCTGCTACAAAAACACCCTAAAGGGAGGAAAGAATAGTGATTAGAGGAGACCAATCCCTAATATTCACCAAAGGTGTGTGTCCATTCCATACTTCATCCTAGAATCTGACCTTTCTACCATTATGAACAATCCATGAGAGATGAGGCAAAATAACTAATCTACATTTACAAAGGAAATTCCAAATAGCAAAACCTGAAGGCAAATTTGAGACTTTAAAAATGTACTCTCTCGGTCCATTATTTAAATATTTGGAAAACATAATCTGTGCTCATAAGGAGCTACGCTTGTCATATAATTTCCAAACCAACTTAGCACCTAAGGCTAAATTTTGATTCTCTAGACTCTGAATTCATGTTCCCCCAAGTTCCTTAGGAAAACATACCTTATCCCATGCAACTAAAGGGGGTTTCTTCTTGCCATCTTTATTATTGTTCCAAAGAAAATCTCTAAGAGTATCCTGTAAACTAACAATGGCTTCTTTTGGAGACTTCAAAATAGACATGAGATATATGGGAACAACATTCAAAACAGACTTGATGAGAACAATTTTACCCGCCAAAGTTAACCATCCATGATTCCATGAGAGAATTCTTTTATAAATGACCGAAATAATCTTATCCCAAAAACCAATCTTATCATGTTTAACAAAGAAATGAATCCCAAGGTAAGTACATGGAATATTTCCAGTCTCAAATCCCTAAAAGGATTGCAACCTATGCTGAACCAGTTGTGATGTATTAAGGAAAAAAATCTTTGATTTATCATCATTCACTTTCTGACCAGAAAACGATGCATAATTTTGTATTATTCCTTTAATCACTTTTGCCTCAACTAATGAAGCATGTCCAAATAATAGAGTATCATCTGCAAAGAGACAATGAGAAATACTTTGGGGAATATTCTGAATCCTTATACCTTTCCAAAGCCCCCCCACTTTAGCAGCCCTAATAGCCCAACTAAAGGTTTCAGCTAGGAGAATAAACAAAAAGGGAGAAAGGGGATCTCCCTGTCTCAAACCCCTAGAGGAAGTTAAAAAACCACAAGGAGAACCATTAATTAAAACTGAGAATCTTGCAGAAGAAATACATGCACGAATTCATTTGACCTAGGCCTTGGAAAAACCTAACTTCTCAAGAACAACACATAAAGACCCCCACTCTACTCTATCATAAGCCTTCATCATGTTTAGTTTAAGTATCATGGTCGGGGTTCTCTAGGTGGAAATAGAATGCAACACCTCATGTGCTACAATTGCACCCTCTGTCATCTCCCTTCCAAGAACAAAACCACCTTGCTCCAATGAAATGATCCTAGGTAGAATTTTTCCCAACCTAAGGGAAATTGTCTTCGTAAATATCTTATACAAAGTGTTACATAAAGCAATGGGGCGGAAGTCAGCAAAAGTCTTAGTATCCTCTTGTTTAGGAATAATTACAATCATTGTAGTATTAAGTTCTTTTAAAATGGACCTATTTCTCCTAGATTCCTCCAGAGCCAATAAAACATCATTTCCCACAAAATTCCAACATTTCTGAAAAAATAAAGGAGTAAAACCATTTGGTCCTGGGGCTTTATCAAGATTCATGTCAAAGACAACACTCTTAACTTCTTCTAAGGAAAAGGGAGACATCAACATCTTATTGTCTTCCAAAGATACTAAAGGAGGAATATTAGATATAATATCATTGCTGAGATTTCCATTTTCCGAAGATAATAAGGACTAAAAAAACCTAACTGCCTCTGAAGCAATGTCCTTTGGCTCTATCAATAAAATCCCATTCTGACATTGAATACAAGATATCCTATTCTTACATCTTTTAATCTTAGTCGAAGAATAAAAAAAAATTGTGTTCTTGTCACCATTTGAAAGCCATAACTCTCTAGATTGTTATTTTAATAAAGTGATGTGTTAAAATTGAAATAAGAAAATAGACATGAAAATTTCTATTTTTTGTAAATATAAATAATAAGATTGATAATTATGAATAATAAATTAAAAGTGATTTAGGTAAAGGAGAAAAATAAAAGTTAGAATAATTTTATTGATGTACTTAGCAAGAACTTTTTTGAAAAGAATTAGTCAATAAATTATATTTCTTAGAAATGAAGATTTATCTAATGTTTATTTTATTGAAGTGATGTGTTAAAACTAAAAATAAAATAGACATAAGATATCCTTATAAGTATGAATGATAAGTTAAATAGTTATGAATACTATTTTTTTTGGTTATCTTTATTTTATTTAGTATTTATTTTATTGAAATGACACACACATGATTTCAATTTTTGTTTTTTAAACATTTAATTGTATATTGTTTCCTTCGTTTCTCTAAACATAAACACAACTGTCTCCTCTTTACCAAAGATTACAAAAGAAAAGAAAATTATTAATGGGAAATAAAAGAAATGGTTCACATAAGAAACAAGTCTGCCAAATGTTATTTTTTAAAATAAAAATATAATTTTTCAAATTAGCTTAATATTTTAGGTTTTTTCTCATTCATCAAAATTCAATGTTTAACATTTTTTCAATTTTTCCATTGTCTAATTATTATTTGGTTAGGATATGAAACCAAAAGGTCATATAGAAAATAAAAATAATAATGAAACTAATAGAAAAAAGCCATCGAAAAAACTATATTAAGGCATATTTGTCTTTCAAAGGACATGTCTATTCTGGTTTCAAAAAGACAGTACAGATTGACTAACACGCATGTTACACCGTCAATTTTGCAATTAACGACTGTGATTAACTAACCTGTCACTAACACGATGTAAGAAAGATCTGTTTTGAATTTCAAAAGGGAAATTGTGATAATAAATAAATTATAAATTAAAATTATCCAATGAAAAGGGTTTTAAGCATTTATGCAAACTATTCAGTTTTATAGGCCTACCATTCTAATGTACCTACAGGGCCCAACATTATTACAGTTTTCTTGGATTTTCTTTTGTTTTTCATAGCCTCTTCTATTCGACCAAATTTCTATGCTATTATTTTGATCTTTTGTAGAAAGATAAGGAAAAAAATCGCTGGTGTAGTACTTCTTGGGAAGTACGATAATTCGACAAATTTTTTTCCAGAATATTCAGACTTCCATGTGAATATTCATGATGGCTCATACTATTTCAAGCAACTGAAAAATCCAGGATGCAGAAAAGTACAGAGTTTTTACTTATTCTCTTTCTTCTACTTAATTTCTACACGATTGTTTTGGCCTTTTCTGTTCTCTTGTTCCACGTAATTTGTATAGGCTACGAAGGACGATAATTTGATGAGATAAAAAACTTTAATGATGGCTAATATTATTCCAGCATTAAGCAATATATTAAGTCTGTAGTCAATTTTGAGTGTTTAATATTTTTTAAGTCTAGAAATCAAATCTTAATATGTTATTTAAACCATCAGAATTTATCTCAATCACAATTTCTTAGGAGCAATGACAAATTCAATAAATATTATTGAAATATTCAATTTAATAATATTATTATTATTGTTAATTTTAGGATTAGAATTAGGATTAGGGTCAAAGATAGAAAAATATTTTGATTTAGATTTATGATTAGGATTGGGTTATCTTGAGGATTATGCTTAGAGTTTTAAGATTAGTGGTATAACTAGGGTTAAAGGTAGGATTAGGGTTAGGGTAACAATAAATGGGTGATAATAATTAAAGTTCTAAGGTCCATTGTATCAGAGGAGGGATTGTATCCTCTTCACCAGACATAATAAGGTTAGATATGCAATTGTGATTAGGTTATTTGTTAGTGTTAGGGTTAGGGTTAGAGATAGTGTGAAGATTAGGGTTACAATAAGGGTTAGACATAGAATTAGGTTTTCCATTAGGGTTAGTGTTACGGGTAGGGTTAGAGTTATGCCTATGGAAGGAGATATAATAATCAAATCTCTAACCCGAAGAAAAACTCCAAAATAATCCTATTCTTAATTCTAACTTCAATCTTAGGACAAACCCTATTTTTTTCCCTAGAAATATAATTTAATCCTAACCTTAATTAAACCATCAATATAATCTATTTTAACTCTAAACATAACCATAAATGTAACTTTGAAAGACTAGTTGCAGAAGAGAAAGAACTAATGAAAAATGATGGAAATATGTACAACTTAAGGGAGCCTATAGAAGGCAACTATTTTATTTCTTAGAGTAGTGAATTTTGTCTTTGGTACAAGAGGATGTGACACATAAAACTTGATAACATTCTGAAGATTACTTCTACACATTAGTCTTCCAACATCTAGTGTCATAGTATATAACACTTTGTTGGTGAAGCAGTCACCAACGTTCAAATCCATGTTGGGCCATTGAGCTCACATTCCTTGTTCTTTCGCTGGGCCATTGCGCTTGTAGGTTTGATCAAGTGAAGTGTGGGGATGAAGTCCCTCATTTATAGCCTTATCAGTTCATTGCTTTGGGTCAAAATATTTCATGTGGAGCTAGAGGGCATGTTGTGTTAGCATCACCGGTCACATTAAAACTTTTACCAGGCATAGCAAATTAAAAAAAAAATTATACACATGTAGTTAGAGATTTTTTGAAGATTAGCAATCCTACAAGTACATTAATCGAGGAATATCACATTGGAAAACAAAAACAAGATTGAGTTTCCTACTTCAAAATGTTTGGAGTTGATACATACTAATATATGTAGACCTATCTAGACAACAATAGGACAAGGGAAAGACAAGGGCCCTTAATGGTTAAAAGTACTTTATGATACTTGTTGATGATTATTCTAGAATGACATGGGTTACTTTTCTAAAAGAAAAATCAAAAGTTTTAGATAGATTTAAGTTTTTTTGATCTATGGTTGAAAATGAAACAAATTATAAGATCAAATGCTTAAGGTCTAATAGAGGAGGTCAATTTATATCAAATGAGTTTGAAATTTTTTTTGAAGAGCATAGTATTAGGAGACATTTGTATGTACCTAGGACAACACAAAAAAATGGTATTGTTGAAAGAAAAATAGGAATATTCAAGAGATTGCTAAAACAATGTTGAAATAAGCTAATCTATTGGATGTTTCTTAAAAGGAAGTTGTGCATACTGTAGTGTATATTCTTAACAAAGTAAATGTGAGAGTTAATCATTATAAGAGCCCTTATAAATATTGGTATAAATTACCTACAAGTATCAAATATTTTAGAATATTTAGAAGCAGTTTTTATACTAGAAGAGATGACGATGATCTTGGAAGGTTTGGTTTCTTATTTGATGAAGGGATCTTTCTTGGTTACTCAAAAAGCAAGGCATATAGATGCTTTAACAAAAGACTCAAGAAGATAGTTGAAAGTACAAAGGTCAAAGTACATGAATATTGGGATTAGGTTGCACCAATACCTAAAGTTCACAGGCATGATGTTGTTCCCTATAATTAAGAGGAAGAAGAAGAAAACAAAATAAAGGAAAAGGAATTAGAAAAGATCCACAAGACTCAACAAGATATGTTCAAAAGATTAACTTTTAAGATCATATTATTGGCAATAAGAATGAAAGAATTTAGACTAGGAATAGACTTGTGTAGGAAAGTGAACAAGTAAATATTTCCCTTCTATTTGAAGTTGAGACTAAATTTTTTTAATGATTCATGCAAGGATAAAAGATGGATGAAAGTTATGGAAGAATAACTTGATTAGATTGAGAAGAATTGGACATGAGAACTTATTCCCATACTTTCTGACAAGAATGGGCTATTGGAACCAAGTAGGTGTTTTGGAAGACATTGAAATAAGGAAAAGTTACAAGGATCAAGGCTAGATTGGTGTATAAGAGATATTCTCAAGTAGAAGGCATTAAAGCAATATATATTTCTTGTAATAAGCTTGACAAAATGATTTCATTAGCCCTTGTAAATTTCTTAGCACTAGAACATCTCAATCTCTATCATAATGCCTTTGAATGTTTGATACCAAATACTCTTGAGAAGTTACAAAATTTTGAATATATTGATATTTCCTTTCATTTACTACTAGATACAATACCTAAATCTATTAATAAATGAAAGTTCTTCACTACGTGAAAGCTTATTTCAACAATTTGGTAGGTCAAGTTCCAAAAGGAGGATTTTTTCTAAATAACACAACATCATTTATGGAAAATACACTCTTTGTGATCCAAAAAATGGTGAGCAATTCAAAACAACAAACAAGAAATAACATAGAACATACACAAAAATTTTATACCAATAAATTGAATTACATGGTTCACCAATGTAGTCAACCCATGTACAACTACATTGGAAAGACAAGTAGGACAATATTTTTATTAATTATTATAGCAAATTTAGAGAGTTTTCTCATTTAATACAAATATTATTTTTAGTTTTCAAATATGAAGAGACAATTTAAAGAGGGTAAGATGATTTTTTTTGTCTTCTATGATGGTTGGACCTCACAACCAACATTCCTTCACTTTAAGTCCAACCCACACAACTACAAACATTTTTCCAAGCTTAATATTAGTTTTTAACAAAACCAAGAGAAATTTTGAAAAAAAAATAGCTTCTCCAAATTTAATTTATGCTATTCAAGGTGAAAGTTGGCAAAGGCAAAACTAAATACAAAAATGTTGCTACACAAAATAAAAATTTTATTGACTTGCATAAAATTGGTTACATTTTCCTCTTCTTATAGAGGTGTTAAAAAGGATAAGCATTTTATAGAATTGTTTGTCACTAACAACTGATTTTCTAAAGTCACCTATTTTAGCAATGTTTCTAGATTGTATATTTAATGCTAGCAGGTGGTAGAAATTATGAGATAATTCCTACACTCCCCCTTAATTTCTACCACTAATTACATCAATATTCACAATACCCAATTTGTCTCTTAAATATTCATATTGCTCTTTAACTAAAGCCTTTGTGAATATGTCTGCCAATTGATCTTCAAATCTATAATTCTCTAGATTGATTTTCTCATCTTTCACTAATTCTCGAATAAAGTGGTATGTAGTATAAATATTTTTTTCTCCACATTGACTTTGCACACTTCATACACATTGACTTTGAACACTTCATAGACACCACTACATCAATAACTTAGAAGTTCACACATTTCTATCATCATCAACATACTTATTTCTCAAATGATTTGTATACATCTCTCTCTCTCTCTCTCTCTCTCTCTCTCTCTCTCTCTCTCTCTCTCTCTCTCTCTCTCTCTCTCTCTCTCTCTCTCTCTCTCTCTCTCTCTCTCTCTCTCTCTCTCTCTCTCTCTCTCTCTATCTTTGTACATATGTATCCTTCACAAAATAAAAAATATCCAGTAGGTTAGTATAATAGGACCTAATAGGTGAAACATGTGACAAGGCATAGGCAAAACCTAAAAAATAATACAACATCATCAGTTTAGGTTGTGGATCATCCCAAATCAAAGTCAGCCTCAACAGGATGAAAATGTGCCTCCTAAACATGTTGTAATCCAAATAACGTATGTGAAGGTCAACTACAATCATTGGATCATACTAGTTCATAACCATACAACATTTACTAACATCCAAAACACAATGCAAATCACCAAACAAGATGTGTAACCTATAGATGCCTATCCTTCATTCATCACCTTAAGTAAATAATCACAAAAAGTTGGTGTACAAGTAGTGGATCATTGATTTGACAGACATTTTATGGAACTGATAGACTATGTAGCAAAAGTAAGAAACTCAAAATCATTCACCAACACACCAATAGACTTTCAATTCTTGCCATGGGTCCAAGACAATTTTTTAGCATTTCCTCAAAACCACACAATCATATTTATAAATGTGGGACAATGTGGAGCATTCTTCTAAATGACCTGAAACTATTCATTTGTCAAAATTGTACTGAAAGATCAAACATACATAATATTTTCTATAGGCAATAAAATAAGCTGAAAAACTTGATAATAGACACAAAATCCATCACCAAACCAAACTCCATATCCACACAACAAGATGATGCACTACAATGGAATGCAAAGCAAAATATTAACCCCCCATCATAGAGAAACTCACTAGTTTAACAAGAGTCAATTTCTTGAAACTCTCAATCATGACAGAATCAAGACAACTACCAAACATTTAACTCTAACCAAAAGCATCTCTATTATGACCATAGGATAAACTATGAGAGATTAAACACACCATGAACTGTAGACTCCTATGCTATCCACTAATAAATCTCTAGATTGACTTCTACAACCAATGACCAACTTATCAAGACATTTTCTAATATATTGTCATCTAGAATACCCATACTACTACATCACATTACATATTGTCAGACATTATTGTTGGCATCAATGACAACATCCATTGTCAATAAACTCTCAAATGATCACAAGTCTCCAACAAAGTAATTATCTTAGTGCAATAGGTCCTTTAGTACAACATGGTTAGGGAGGAGAATGGACCTCATGACATAAAATTATGTATATCAAGAGATGTCCCTCTTGAAGTACCTATTTTTTAATCGATTTTTCACATTAAGATATAATAGATAACTCAAAAAAAATATTTTACATAACATTAACCACCATAAGCACAAATAGGCACATTATATATAACTTCTCTAGATGTCTATCATATAAATTTGAAAGTTGGATATGTGTCTCACCTTAACCCAACCCCAATATATAATTCCTTATTTAAGACAAGTTAAGGTAACCATATAAATCTATCTTGTCAACAAATATCAAACATGTTTTTTTTTAATTCAGAGTTGTTCATTTCAGTTACAATCCTATAAATTCAAGTGCTTACATTGCTTGAATCTTTTCATTTGGGTGCCTACTCAACAAATTTGTAAAATACTAAGTTGTCCTAGATGTTTACATTACTTTTTATTGTGCTTAAAATTTTTCCTATCAATTATTGTCCTTAACTTTTGAGTATAATGGGTCATTCTAATCATTTATATTGCATTTTATTGTGATTAAATATTTTACCATCAATTATTGTCCTTTCCAACATTGGAATACAATGGGCCATCATAGTTGTTCACATTGCAGTTTATTGTGCTTAAAATATTTCATATCAATTATTATCCTTCTCAAGTTTGGAATATAATGAGTCGTCATAATTTTTCACATTGTAGTTTATTCTACTTAATTTTTTTCCTATCAATTTTTTTCCTTCCCAACTTTAGAATATAATGAGCTATCTAGGTGTTCACATTGGATTCTGTTGTGCTTAAAAAAAATTCTATCAATTTTTATCCTTTCAAACTTTGGAATATAATGAGACATCATAGCTATTCGCATTGTAATTTATTGTGCCTAACAATTTTCCTATCAATTATTGTCCTACCAAGTTTGGAATATAAAGAGATGTCATAGTTGTTCTCACTATAATTTATTGTTCTTAAAAAATTTCCTATCAATTATTGTCCTTCCCAACTTTGGAATATAATGAACCGTCGCAGCTATCCACCTTACAGTTTATTTGCCTTAAAATATTTCATATCAATTATCATCCTTCCCAACTTTGGAATATAATGAGTCACGGTAGTTGTTCACATTGCAATTTGTTGTCTCAATTTTTTTTCCTATCAATTATTATGCTTCCACCTTTGGAATATAATGAGGCATTGTAGCTATTCACATTGTAGTTTGTTGTGCTTAAAAATTTCTCCTATCAATTATTGTCCTTCCCAACTTTGGAATATAATGAGTTGCCATAGTTGTTCACACTATAGTTTGTTGTACATAAATTTTTTCCTATCGATTATTATCTTTTCCAACTTTGGAATATAATGGGTTGTCGTAGTTTCTCACATTGTATTTTATTATGCTTAAAATTTAAATTTTTCCTATCAATTTTTTTTTTTTTTTTTTATAAAAGTGGATGCGACCACTAAAATTATATATATATATGGTGACTGGTTCAAAGAGCACTGAGGGGAAAGAACCAGTAAGAAAACCCCTTAGTTTTGCTCAGAAACATAAGCCTAGCTACCCAATACAATAACCCATATGCAGCCCAATAAACCTTGATTACAATTTCAATTACATTAGATATAAAGGAAGCTTTTACAACAAGCTTGTAATAGTAATTCTATAGAGAGGATATCTCAAAAATGTAGCCAAGGTCAATGGCATCCCCAAACATTAATCCACTTATGCACCACATGAGTCCAGATATCTGCAGAGAACAAAAAACACAATGAAGAGGGAACCAAGGAGGAGTAGTCTTGACAACAAGAAAATGGTTAGCATACATAAACCTAACCACATAAGAAGTAGCGGAAGATAGAGACAACCTTCAGGAAACAAGGCGAAACCAATCCAAATAATGATCCATAAGAGTAGCCAAACGAGTAACAACATGACAAGGAGCCATTTCCCCCATCCAAAACACTACATTTTCCAGCTTCTCAGAAGAACCCACAACCCACCAATTTTGCCCAAATAGATTCCACATCCTGCTAAGCATTGCATAATCCAAAAAAGAAACAGACAAAAATGAGCCATACCTGTATACCCATTGAAGATATATAACAAAGTGGGTGTTGTCATGATATGATTATCAGAATATCATACGAAGAGAATATCTAGCCAGATAGCACCTCTGAATGATGAAAAAATGCTTCACATACAGCAAACCCAATCAATGAAATTTCACCAATCTTATATCTGCAAAGCAAAATGCTTCATTCACTGAACCAATGTGCAGAACGTGAAATCCAAAAAGCATGACACAATCGCCCACCACTTCCCATAAGAAAACATGATTGGCATTAAAGACAGAGTACTTAAGCTAAACCACACCATCTAATGATTATCCTATAAAGCAATATAAACCAATCCCAATAAACTGAAAAGAAACAATGCCACCAACTATCATGATGGAAGAGCTAATAACTTCCAAATCTGCCAAACATACATGGAACACAACCTCAACCACCAAACGGGAAAAAGGAAATCAAAACCAAGCAACCCACACCACTGAAAGTACAAAAAAAAACTATCAAACCAATTTTGGCTGATCTCAGAGACTACCACACTCCATCCTTAAAAGCGGCTCCACTTTCAGGGATGACTATAACTAAGGTGTTGCCATAAGGCAAGGTAGCACCCCCCTTATAGACATTCAAAGAAGTAATCACCCCATAAGGCGAGGAGAATTTCCAGGGCTACCACCAAAAAACCTCCCTTCAAAATGGGGAGATTCTCCCAATAAATGTCAATAATAATGGTATTATTCCAAAGTCAAACACCCTCATTGTGGGCACTTATGAAAGAACAACCACATCCAAAAGGAATTTTAAGATAGAATTTTCATACATGAGATAGGAAAGTCTGAGGGTGCAAGTTCTATGCAGTCTACACCATCACTAATAACCTTATTTGCAAGAAAATCCGCAAACACATTAATTTCTCTAAAGCGTGGGAAATCGAGAAAGTGGAGAAGCCATTAAGTTGAAGAAGAATGTGCTCCAGAAGATACTGCATATGCCAAGAGACACATTTTTTGGCAGCAACTGCCTAATAGACAAGCATTGAATCCCCTTCAATAACAATATCCTTGATATTTAGAGAATGAGCCAGATCAAGACCAAAGGATAGAGCCTGAAATTCAGCCATGTTGTTAGTGCCATAACCAGTGTATTTGCCAACTACCCTGACAATTTTTGAAGAATGGTCAAAGATAATTACCCCAATTCCAGACTTTCCCAGATTACCCTTATAGGCCCCATCAAACTGAAGTTTGAAGGAAGGACAAGGGGGAGGGCTCCATTTAGCCATCTTTCCCTTAAGATGCGAAGAAAAAGCATCCAAAATAGCCCCATGAGAAGGCAATAAATGTAGAGAGGGCCACTTCCAAGTAACCCAGTTATCCCAATGGGAAAAGGTTGTTAGTCGCCCTAAATTTTTGTAAATGAAAGAAAGCACTACTTCACTAATGGAGGCTTGGATTTTCCCTATGACATCTGACAAAGATGTAGACTTATGATTAAAAATTCTTGAATTCCTTTCCAGCCATAGATTCTAAATCACCAAAGATGGAGCAACTATCCACAAAGATGAATAGAATGAAGCGGGAAACAACAAGGGCCAGGATTGAAATTGTGAAAGTAGAGTTGGGAAAAGGGAAAAAGACCACCCTAACATACCAAACAACCAATACCAACACTTAGAGGTAAAGGGACAAAGCAGAAAGAGGTGGTCCACCGATTCCATGCAATAACCACAAAAAACACATGGGAATGCTACCATAATCCCAAGCCTATCCAAACGCATCCCAGTGAGGATTCTATCTTGAACTGCTAATTAGGCAAAAGCCCCTACTTTTGGAAGACACGTAGCATGCCAGCATAGCTTAGTAGGCTAGTAGGTAGGTACATGGGTCTAGATCAAAGAATTATACCCCTCTTTCACCGAATAGGAGCCAACCGCATTTTTAATCCAAACCAATGAATCCTCTTTATATTGAGAAACTACAGGTCTCTTACGAAGTTCTTCAATAAAATCTAAAATGATATTAATGTTAATAGCCAGGGGAGGGATTTCCTTCCATTTGACAATTTCACAAAGCCCTGAAGTGTCAATGATAAAATAATCTGCAACAAAAGGTCCCCAAAGAGATGAAAGGATTTCTGGAAAAGGGGACCAATCACGGATAGATGAGAAAGTTGGGTGCCCATTCGAAGCTTCATCCCAAAAATGGGCCTTTCTCCCATTATGGACAACCTAGGATAAATGAGGCAGAATCACCTCTATACAAGAAATCAGAAAATTCTAGAATGCAGAGCCCTTCGGAAGGGAAGTTGCAGTAAAAATCCTTTCTCTTAGTGAACCCCTTAAATATTTAGCAAGCACAATGGAGGCCCATTTACAACTAGGAGTTGTGTATAATTTCCAAATCAACTCAGCCCCCAAAGCTTTATTTTGAATAGCCAAATCATGAATACTGCCCCCCCCCAGCTCCTTGGGACAACAAACTTTATCCCACGCTAAAAGAGGAATCTTATTCTTTCCTCCTAAATTATCATTCCAAAGGAAAGACCTGAGGGATACCTTTAAATGCTTAACAACTTGAGAGGGAGCCTGAAGGATAGACATAAGATATGTAGGTAGAGCACTTAAGACTGATTTAATTAAAAGAATTTTGCCTGCCATTGTTAACCATTTATGATTCCAGGAGGAAATTCTGGAGGGGATAGAATGAACAATTTTATCCCAAAAAGAGTTCTTATCTACCCCAAGAAAGAAGGGAATACCTAAATACATACTGGGGAAAGACCCAACTTGAAAGTTCCAAAAGTAGATAAGATTATCCCTAACTAAAGTAGGGACATTGACAAAAAAGATTTTGGACTTTCCCTTATTAACCTTTTGACCAGAAAAGGTTCTATAGTCAGAGATAACTTTCTCAATAGCTCATGCTTCTCTCATAGTGGCCTTCCCAAACAAAAGTGTATCATCAACGAATAAGCAATGAGATTGTGAGGAAGGGAGGCCATGTATTCTGATACCTGACTAGCAACCCACGGTCGAAGCATTAGAAATAGCCCTGCTTAAGGCTTCTACCAGAATAACAAACAAAAAAGGGGACAAGGGATCTCCTTGCTAAATACCCCGAGAGCAGGCAAAAAAACCCGAGGGAGTCCCATTAATCAATACTGAAAAGTGAGCAGAGGATATACATGAATAAACCCACTTAACCCAACATATTGAGAACCCAAACCAGTTCAAAACAGCAAGCAAGGACTACCAATTGACACGATCATACGCTTTAAGCATGTCTAATTTGAGGATCATAGCTGACACCTTTTGCTGAGAAATAGAATGTAGGATTTCGTGAGCAACAATGGCTCCTTCGGGGGTCTCTCGGCCAGACACAAAACCACCCTACTCTAACGAAATAATCCGAGGAAGGAGCTTAGATAATCTACCCAAAATTGCCTTAGTAAAAATTTTGTATAGTGTGGTACACAAGGCAATTAGATGAAAGTCTGAAAAAGATGTAGGATTATCTACCTTAGGGATAATCGCAATAAGAGTAGTATTTATTTCTCTTAGAATCGCTCTATTTCTTCTAGACTCCTCCAAGGCTAACAACACATCTTTCCCTATAAAGTCCCAACATTTCTGGAAGAATAATGTCGTAAATCCATCTGGTCCCAGCGCCTTTTTTGGATGCATGGAAAAGACTACCTCTTTCAATTCAGCCAAGGAAAAAGGGGCCATCATAATCTTGTTATCTTCTTGAGAGACAAGGGGAGGGATTGAATTTACAAAACCCTCGTCAACCACCATTGGCTCTGCTGAGAGAAGGGACTTAAAAAACCTAATAGCTTCAGAAGCAATTTCAACTTCATCTACCAGAGTATTCCCATTGGAAATCAACAATACAAGATATTCAACTACGAAGTCTCTTGAGCTTAGAGGAGGAATGGAAGAATTTGGTATTTTGATCACCTTCAGAGAGCTAGAGATCCCTAGATTTCTATCTCCAATAAGATTCTTCCCTAGCTAGAATCTCACTCAACTGAATGTTCAGTGATTTAAGGTCATCGTACATTGTAGTAGACATACCAGAAGCAACAACTATTTTGTTAAGTTGCTCAATCTCCTCCTGAATCCTAGCCTTTTCCTCAAAGACATTCTTAAAATGTTGTACATTCCAATCCTTTATTCTTGTCTTCAAGAAGCCCAATTTTTTAACTAGCTAAAACATCCTAGACCCAGAAAAATAAGGGGCTGAATTCCACCAAGATTTTAAGGAAGGCAAAAAAGATTGGTCCCTAAACCACATTGGCTCAAACTTGAAAGGTAACTTTTTAGGAGCCCTATCCTCAAAACTATCAAACTGGATAGGAAAATGATCAGAGCCAATAAAGGGAAGGATTGAGGATACAAAATCTTGTCTTGAACTAAACCAATTTTCTGAAACCATAAAACGATATAGCCTTTCTGAAATTTGAGAAAAGTCCCTACGCATATTAGTCCATGTAAATGAACCATTAAGAGGTATGCAATCAACTAGACTCAAGGACTGAATGAAATTGCAAAAATCTGAAATGACATGCTTGTTAGGAATAATTCCTCCAACCTTTTCATTCAAACTCGTAATTGCATTGAATTCACCCCCAAAAATCAAAAATACATTCTGTAGAGGAGTAGTGAGAGAAATCAAAGAATTCCAAAGCATTATTTTCTCTATAAACCCAGAAGGGCCATAAACATTAAAAAGCCAAAACTTTAAGTTTGACGTTTTACTCTTAACTATTCCAAGCATCCAATTAGATGATAACGCAACTAATGAGAAGTGAACAGCCAAATCCTGCCAAATAATTGCCAACCCACCCGATGCCCCTAAAGAGGGAGATGAACAAAAATTCCAAACTTTCCAAGAGGAGAATAACCTATCCGTTGATTGCAAATTAAGCTTAGTTTCTTGTAACAGCACCAAATCACACTTCATTAAGTCTAATTGCAACTTAATCAAGCGTCGTTTGTTAGGGGCATTTAAGCCCCTAACATTCCAAGATATTAACCTCATTATTCCTAAGGAGAGGCCTCAGCTCCCCTCGACACATTCAACAAGACTGGATAAACCACCCCAGCCGAAAAAACCTTATGAAGACTACTTTTAGTGGCCAGAGCTCTTGTAAGAGGGGGACTAAAAGGTTTCTTCGACCTCTTCTTCTGTGAGGTTTCTAAGGAAGACAAAATAGTACATTGGATCCCTGCATCAATTTCTAATTTTGTTTTAACATGCTTAGGCTTATGCCCCCTTTTCCCTAGAGTAGACAAGGGTGAGGAAGGAAGAAGAGGAGTTTGAAGCAAAGGAAGCCCTGAAGCAGCCACCACAATGGCCTTATCTCTCCCATTCTCCTCTTTGTTTGAGACCACAGGAGGTAATGGTGACACAAGTCCTAGAACCACCAACGTCTTATCCCTATTTAGTAGATCAAAAGGGTTATTGATAGGAAAAGTAGCCAAATCATTCTCCAAAACACCTAAATCCACTGAAATCAAGGAGATTACCTTGTTAGCTAAAGAGGAATCCAAAAGAGCCTTATTAGAATTGGCTAAATCCTAAACCTGAGCAATGAGAAGGTCATCTGGGACAATGTCCACCGAATTAACATTTACACCCTCAGATACTTGCAAAGAATGCTCTAACAAAGTCCCCTCAATTGATGAAGCTACAACACCTATAGCTTTATTTGGAAAACCAGGGGCACCTGTATCAGCCCCAAACCTAATGCCCAAGTCAACCGCAGGCTCAGAGATCCCAGATCAACCTCAGGCTCAGAAGATGGAACCAAATTAGAGACATTAGATTTGTTCAATGGAAGAGCATTAGAATGGCCAATCCTCATGGAAGGAACAAAATTATTGAAAGCCACTGCAGAATCCGTAGTAGAGACGGGTTTGTTCACAAGGGGAGGAGGGTTGAAAGCAGGACCAAACAATTGTATTTTTTCCCAGGTATGAGGTTCCACATTTTCAACAAACGGAGAATCAGTTTCCCCCAAACCAAAGCAGATGGATTTCATGTGAAAATACATTGGGGAATCCATAACTACAACAGATGGACCAAAAATCCCCAAATCTTTAACCAAATTTTGTCGCCATAAACCAAAGGGAGACCTAATATTACAAAATTTTGGCGGCAAGTTAACACACAAATTTTAACAACCAGAACCCCATCCTCAAGCAATGAACAAGACATCAAGAATTTGCCTAATGAATCCCCAATTTTTGTTAATATATCAAATTCAATAAATTCAGATGGTAGGAGTGGAAGTTTAAACCACATAGGGACCTGTTTTGGACCAACTCTAGAAGCTACCAAAAACGGTTTCCAACTTTCCACAAAAATCAGGTTTTTTCCAAACCAAAAAAATGGAGTGCTAAGAGCCTTATCCCTAGTAGATGTTGAGTCGAATACAACAAGAAACGAGCTTACAGAAAGCACATGAAAAAACAAAGTACCATACCATTAAGTGTGAATTTTACGGTGAAGCTTGCAAAGGGAAATAGGATCACCCCAGACCTGAATCACAACCGCAAGACCTTGAAGATCCAGAGCTTTCTTTCGCAAAATGGCATCCAAGGCATCAATCAACGGGATTGAAATCAGAGCAGGCTGCGAGGGCAAAACCGAACTCTGTCCGTGACCCCCCAAATCCTTAACCAAATTTGCAAAGGCATTCGCCAAATGATTCTGAGCCTTATTTCTAGAAACCCTCCAATTTTGTTTTCCCTTATGCCGAGCTCCCTAATTTCGAGCCCGTTTTTTATCTTGCCAGAAAAACCCCCTGAAGTAAGCAGAAGAAGGAACAAACTGAAATGTCTTCTCCTACGACAAACGAGCGAGCGAAGCCAACACATCCACCCATCTCCCTTCCTGAAAAACCCATTGCAGCACATGTCTAGCTCGAGTGCCAAAAGGGTCCTTTAGAGGAAGCAGATCAGACACCGCCTCATCCCCCCAACGTAGAGCCCTCTGCCTGCCATTCGCATCAATCCCCAAACTTTGCTCGCACTACATAATGAACTACCGTAGCTGTTCACATTGCAGCTTAGTGTGCTTTCCTATCAATTATTGTCCTCCTTAAAAATAGCACTACATGACATAAATTGTGTAGAATAACAGACCATAAAATAAAGTGGGTCGAACAGCTGACCATAAAAGAGAGATTTCTAGTGATGGTGATTCGCTTCCTAATTATTTTGTTTATCCTTGGTCCTAATAAATCGTGATTGGGATAAATCAGCTAATTGCTCAGGCTCCATCAATAATGTTTCTTTTCACATCAAATAATTGCACTGGACGCCATAAGGTAGAAAAAGGTAAAAGCAATAGCGTTGAACCGCGTAAAAGGGTGACCATGAAACGAAGTTTATGCGGTGAATTGTGAATTGTGAATTTGTCAACAATATAGTTTGGATATTTTCACGGAGGCAGAAATACGTTCACATTTGGTTTACATGTGATAGAAAGGTGAGTAAAAGAAAAGCAATTGAATTTGTGAGAGCACCAGTTACGTATAATTAAGAGTGTACTCTTTGTTAACTTTATGTGTAATTATTAATATAAGGAAATTAAATAAAATGATTCTTAAAAGTTATTAATAAATTTTATGTGTAGTTATAGTTATTTAATTTATTCTTTGTAGTTAGATATCTTGGACATTAATTAAGTAGTTGTGCAATTTTATTAGGGAATCCTTTATGCAGACATCAAAAAGGAGCCTAACATTGCAATTTTTTCTATTTAATAATTAAAATCATAATATAGCTATATTATGTTTTTTAATTTATATTCTATTTTTTTAATTTAATTATTAAATATAAAAGAAATATCTTGTCAAGGCTCCCTTTTGATTCCTATATAGACAACTCCATAGACAACTTCGATTATTGGTATCCATAGTGCACATTTACTAGGGCATTTGTGCATAAGTATTGGCCATTTTTGAGGTGGTTGTAGTGCACAATTATTTAGGCATCTTTAAGTAGGTATCAAGCAATACTGTGAAATGACCACTTTTTGACCCTTGCGCGCATAACAAATCTCAATTACTACTCAGAAGCCAGAATGATAGCTATGAGAAATTAAGTACCATACAGAAACAACAAAAAAAATGTTGCATTTTGATGTACCATTTAGGATTAGTGGGTGCATGAAGTTAGCTATAATGCCTATTGGTATGCTTGCACTACCATTTCCTCATCATTTCAATTTCATTCAAACTTTCAAGATACCTTGAACAATAACTTGTGTTGTTTGCTTAATTTTCATAGGACATAAATGTTTCAAATTTTGTTTCACGTTATAATGTTCTCGCAAATTCTCTTAAGTCTGATTTATTGTATTGTTAAATTACATAACTTATTTAAACATATGTTTGCATTAAATTAATTTTTAAATATTATAATATATAAATTTTACATAATATATGTATAAAAGTATAGTTATATTTTAATTTCAGATTGATTAGTAAAAGTTAGGACTTGTGACACAATTTAGGTCAATTGAATTTTTTTTTCTTTCTACTTATTTAATTGAAATGAATTTAGGTAAAAATGTAAAGACAAACTTCAATACAATAGAAATAGATGAATGAAAGATATGAAATGTTAAGTTGTTAACCATAAACAATATGCCTTATATTAGAACATGATGGCACATTAATTTTTTTGTTCACTAAATATTATCATTTAATTAGATTAGGTTAACATATAAAACTTATATAAAATAAATTATTCTACATATATAAATTAAGAAAAAAATATTCCATACACTTTTATACACAAGTCAAATAATAATCGCTACTTATGGTCGCTTCAGATCAAATGGACACTTTTTTCTGTCACTTTTAATATATATCATAAATACATAGTTGAAATATGATTTGATCTCTTTAACACACAAAAAGACAATGATAAATAAAATCAATCAATGAATTACCCCCAAAAATGATCTCAATATTTGCCAAATGTTGCACATTCCTTGATATTGCCCCATTTTACACATTCATATAACATAGCCTATTTTTTCAAATTCAAATTCTTGTTGAAGGGGTTGTTTTCTATTGGTTAAAGAATTGAGTTCTCATTGTGAAGATCAAAGTTCAAATCCTAGAGGGACATCTAATACATCTTAAATTTTTTTGGAAAACTCATGTCTACTACTACTACTACAATTCATTTTGGTTTATTGAAGACAAAAGATGCTTTCAATTGGTCAACAAAAGAAATATTACTACTCTTATTCGTAATTAAGTAATTATTTTTAATCTATTTAAATTCATAGACACAATCATATTATATTACTATCTCATTATTATCCTCAAAAGGAAACATATATATATCAAGTACCATTGTAGTGCATATGTCTCCATATTTTCCACTTCCACTACAACCATTCATCCCATTTTTTAATAATTCTTAGTATTGAGCTAATTATATTATTTATTTGTATTCTATTCAACTTTTAGTTGTCAATTGATTGGTGAAGTCTAGATGAAATAGACAATAGATTTATCTCATTAAGGCTCACTAAGTTTGTATGGCTCCTTATGCCTAATTTGTAATATCCAATGAGCTAGAAGTAAACCCATCATTTCACATATTATTCCATTATCTATTAGGTCTCTAATGGTTAAACTCTTTATATTAAAAAATAATTATTATAAGAATTATTTTGATTGTGCAAACTATTATAGGTTTGAGAGTTACCATAATATTCTATTATTTCTGCAAGATAATGGTCAAATTTCATCCTTGTAAGCTCATTGATCACTTGTGTAAGAATCAAGTCTTTAAATCTTGTAATTTTAATGTCAATCAAGAATTTAAATTCTAGATTCAAATTATATGCGTAATGGCACGATTTTCTAATTGGCTAACTATATAGTAGTTGTATACACTTAATTTGCTACTTGTTATTCAAAGAATAAATTTCTAAAAGGATATGTCATACTAAAAATAACATGATTATTTCAGCATTAACCTATATCAGGTATCATAGGGGCCGGATAAACTTTTCCCAAGGTCTAGCCATACATTAATTGATTCTACATTTTAAGAATAATCTTTTGTATAGGGTTTAGTAGAGGTTATTTTTTAGGATAATATTAGTAGTTGGGTTTGACATTATAGAATATCATAATTAAATGTAAAGATACCATACCTCTCCTTATCAAATGATCCATCTATTATTATAAAATTACTACCCCTAAGTATGGAATATCTACATTATCCATAGTCACTTACATTATCTTTATAAATAATCTAGTTAGGATCCAAAGCAATAACATATGCTTGAACAATAACTGCTACAATTTTAGTATATGGATTTACTAGCTTTTTGAATCATTTGTGAAATATAGTGTTGAAAAAAATTACAAACTCATTAGAATCCCTTTTGTTGAACATCCAGAAGGACTAAGAGGGGGGACAAATCAATCTAGAACTTCAAAAATAGTTATTGATAAAGTTATTTAATATGAACACTTTAATCATCAACACATCAAATAGAAACACATTAACACTTGAACACTAGATATATGTGGAAGGCCCCAATAATAAAAAACATGGTGAGAATCTAATTCACAATATAATAAAAATGTTTACAACTTTTTACACTTTAAGCCAACGAGCACCAACACCTAAAGGACTTACACAACTAAGGTGCACTACCTTAGGCAAGATACAAAGGACTTGTGAAACTTAATAACACTTCTTGATGACAAGATACAAACTATTACAAAAGGACCCACTATCAATCAACAATGAATGAAATAGCTGAATTGAAATTGAGAAGGATTATTCTCATCATGAAATTGTCCTTGAATAGTAATCAAGCGACCAATAACATGGAAAACATCTCTAACAATCTCTAATGTCACAACACCCTATCTTCCTGAATATATCAGCTTCAAAGCTCTTCTCAAACTGACTTTTTCATCACCACAAACTCAAATATGCTTGTGAATCATTCACATATACTTACACAATTCACTTCTCATCCATTCTCGCTTGAGATAATCATTAGCTAAAAAATATTGAACAATAATAAAACCATCATTGACATTGTTGTTTTAATGATTCTTCTACAAGGGTTTAAGTTTAAATTATATTGAAAATTATTATGACAAGATACAACTTAATGGTATTTGTATGATCAAATGTCACATAGACTTTTGTTATTCACTTTTGACAAAAGTTAGTAAGTTTCTACATTATCGGCTATTCATTGATTATTGATAAGAAAATTTAATTAATAATAATAATAATTTATTAATAGGTACTATACTATAATAACTATTATAAAATTTATGCCGAAGGCATGTAGGGTTTTGACTTGGAGCTCTCCAAGAATTTTTCTTAGTCCTGGCACAAGGGGGAAGTGAACATAGGGGTTTTACCTTTAGGATCACTCTAGACATGATTGTTGCTATCACCCATTTACTGCAGAAGGGAACAAATTTCCTAAAGAAGGTGAAAGGGTCCTATAAGGAGGAATTTAAGAGATTTTTCAAGCCCAGGAAAAGGGTTTCAAGGTTACAAAGTAGGTATAATAGAAAAGAACTACTTGTTATTTGGAAGGGTGCTACCCTTTTGTTGATGAAATTCTTCACTCTAGATTCATAGCTTAAAAGATTCATACTAAACTTTTCTTGATGCTAAACCATCTTAGGTATGGTATTAAAATGAATATTTCCTACTAGGTTTATTCTTCTTTGAATTAATCAATTACTAGAGACAAGTCCAAAATCTCTCTTCCCCTTCATCTTGGGTTAATTCTTAGACTCTACAACTTTAATCTAGGATTAACCCCATCTAGTGGGTCCTTGTTAATTCTTCCTGGCCTCTCATCAACTCCTGATTTAGTGATGGAGTTCTCAGATTCCCCATTGTGAAAGCTATTCCTAATGCTATCTCCTCTTCTAAACCTAGGTTACTATAATGGTTAAAAAAATAGGGTTTCCACCACAAGAAGGAAGAACCCACTAGTTTTATGACTTGAGGACCATTAGAATAGGAAAAGATAGGAATTACATAGATCTAAATCTGAGAGGTCTAAATTCTAATGTGATTACAAGGGGGTTGTTCCTCTTCTTTCCCTTGAGTTGAATTGATTTTTTGAAAATTCTAAAATCAGGTTAAACCGGTTGAAATTGAAGTAAATATGCATGAACAATGAGCTACTATCATCAGATCAAGCTATGAACCTATATTTGAGGATTGTAAGAGGATTTAGACCTATTCCTAGAAGGAGCTCTTGATTTGTTGGGATGAATGTCCAAACGTTTTGCACTCCAATGGGAGAATGATTCATCTTTATAAATAAAGCTTCTCCTGAAGATCACAACTCCTTACCTACTTCCTATACATATAAAGAAGGGAAGAATGATTGGAAATAAAGGCTTTCCTAAGTCTAACCCCAGTTAAGAAATCAACATTTAATGCAATATTACAAATACTAATCTAAATAATGGAAAGATATTTTTGAGATTGGCAATGACTGATAATGATGATTTACTTCTTGGATGTAATCACATATGTTGTATGAAATTCCATGAACATGAAAAATCCCTAATGAGACAAACATGCTTGCATATGAATGTTGTAATTTTCTTTACAATGGTTGAATGAAGAATATGCAACCTTGAAGACCTATAGAAATGCTTCTTGATAAACACTTCAATGCTTTAATGCTTGATTGCTTGAATTAAATTGCTAGGATGAAATTAGGTTCATCAAATATCTTTATATATGAGAATGTAGGTAAATTTACCAATTAAGCCAACCTCCAATGATCATATTGGCCCACCAATTTATTTTCTCGCTAGACAAATAGGTTGTTAGGCCCAATATGGAAAGCTAATGTACTGAGAGGGGAGGGGTGAATCAGTACTCCAAAAACTTTCCTGAATAATAACTTTACTGTTATGCATAAAAAGAATAGTGCAGTAACATAAAATAAAGTTAAAACAAATAGATAACAATCATACATGATTCACTCCATAACACATATATTTTGGTTACGCAGAAACTCTTCGTTAGAGAGAAAAACTGCGGTGGGGATGGCACCCACAACTTCACTACTGCAATAATAAAGAATGCTCGGTTAGAGCTACATTTAGCTATTTTTGATAGCTTACCCTGTTAGGAGTAACAAGATCTATTAGATCTACCTTGCTAAAGGATTTTATAACATTTATTCTGAATGCTGCACCTAGTTAGAGGCTTTACAATTTATAGAATTGGTTAGAGTCTTTTACCCTATTAAAGGTTTCTCTTTCAACTTCACAATATTACAATAAAATCATTACAAACATTTGCAACTTTACATTTGAAATGTTATAGAAGATTCTATGTGCTCATAATAAGATTACCTTGCTTATAGTATACCTCGATAACTCATATAGTAACTCAGTAAACCCTTCTGTTTACTCTGTTCTTTGACTATTCTCTGAAAACCTTCTCGGTGACCTCTGTGTCTCTGTAACAGTCTTTTTTTCATGGCATACATGCACTTCAATAATGTTGTATATATAGATCTCTTAACATGGTGATCTAATTCATTGCTTCGATCTTACAAACAAGATTCCTTGAATGAATAACTAAACAAAATATTTCACTGGTTAGATTGACCTTGTAATCATACACAATCTTCTAGTGCAATTTCCAATGTAATAATGGTTAGATGTGCCTCGATCTTGTAACACGTTTTCATATGCATGTCCAGGTTCAATGTATCTGGTAACACATTTCACTCGGTGAATATTAACTCGATGTGTTAACTTTACTGCTCGGTAGCCATAAAAAGATACTCAGTAGACAGCTCGGTGTATATTGCGTTCTGTGACTACTTTCTTCTGTAATCGACTAGACTGTGCATACTGACTTCTCTGATCATACCGACTGCATGATTTGGTAGTGCTAATCGACTAGAATATATAGTATGACTTTGAATATAAAAACTAATGGCAACTTTAGAAGTAGTAACAATCTCCCCTTTTGACATTAGTTGAGATGTTTGACAAAAACTACTTTCAAAGTCATAACTCAAAAATCTATATACTTTGCAAAATGACTACACTTGATAATATATACAATAGTCAATGAAATAGTATATGCAGATATACCCCCCTTATCATTATTCTTTATATTACTCAGATTTTGCATGCTTGGTTCTGTTTTGTGCTTGTGTGCTCTGCTTGCTCTGCATGCTCTACTCGATATACTCCCCTGTATACAAAACTCAAAACTGTATTACCAAAATTGTATCACTCTCCAAATATAGTATATTACTCCCCTTATGTAGTATTACTCCCCTTTATTGACAAACATCAAAAAATTAATTTCCATCCGGGGGTGGTAACTGATCAAAAATAGATTTATACTTGTTTCGGGCGTCGGTGAGTGCGACTAAGAGTGCATCTTTTACACTTTCCATTAAAGAATTTTGAGCTTGAATATCAGCCAATAGTGATATTGAGCCATCAGGAGTGCTTCCCTCTTATGTAGTTGATAGGCGTGGAGCTCGGTTAATCTGCTCTTGAACTGATGAGAGATGAAGAAGGAATAATGTCTAGAGGGTCATTATATCCATCCTGATCTTATGCTCTTCATTTCTGAGTTCTAACTGTTGAGCCATGTGCTGTTGAAGCTTGGTGTAAAAATTATGAACTGAATTAGGATCGGTGGTCAACTTAGTTGAGAGATCGGTGATCTCTTTCTCAATTGCATCAGTTTTATTCTTGATATCTTTAATGAATAAGGAAAATGTACAAAGCTTCTCAAATAAATAAAGAATATGCTTGAGTTGAGGGGACAACTCAACAATGAATTTGACAAGCTTTACTTTTCCTATAGCGAGAGCTTTTTGTACATCTTCTATCATCTTTGCAGTAAGCTCTTTATCTTTTAGCTTACTTAAGTACTCAGATGCATCAACTCTGGATGTTTCTATTTGAGTAAGGAGTTCATCCAGTTGAATGTGGATGGCTGCATCGGTTGACACTGTTGCTAAAGGTAGCATATCTATTAGTAGTGTCTTTACCTTTTGTAGTACTTCATTCTTCTTTTGAATGGCCAATTGTTTTTCTTGTTCGGCCTTTGCTTTGTGTAGTTCACTGAAATCAATAAGTGCTTGCCCTTTTAATTTTGAGATATCCACATTGGGCAACACTATTGGTTTAGTTAAATCAACTTTGAAACTATGCTTTCTCACCTTCTTTTCTTTACCTTTGGTCGGTTGTACTAAGACAAGTGCTTTTGAGGCTTGCTGACCCTTAGTAGGTTGCTTGGTAGATGCAACACTTTGGTTAGTTCCTGTAGCCATTGTGGTGTCCTTGGGTGTCTTGGTACTAGGGGTCTCAGCTGCAACATTTTCAGTGCTTGACGGTGCTTGAGACGTTTGATCTTTAGTTGTATCTTCTGCTGCTTTAGACTTGTGACCTTCGATGCCTTGTTCTGTATCCTTGGGAGCTTCGGTAGAGATAGGTGGCTTGACTGGTGGATAAGGCTGAACTTGTTCTAAGATAGATTCACTAGATACAAGTTTTGCATAGGTAGTGCCTTCTATCATTTCCTACTCCGATGCTTCTGCATCCATTACATCTTCATCAATTTGAATAGTGTCAGTTGGGTCTTGCTTGGTAGCATTAGGACCTTGCTCGGTGACATCAGGATCTTGCTCGGTGACATCAACAATTTCAATTTGAGATTTTTCACCGACATCCTTTAGTTTGAAGATTTCCTGCCACTTGGCTTTTGTCTCATTTTCTACGTCAATGTATAGCCCATTCATCAATTTTAAGGCTCTCTGTTTGACAAGAAATTTAGAATTGTAGGTTGTCAAATGCTCCTTAATTTCTACTACAAACATATCAGGAAATAGATGGACTAGACTTATTTCTCTTATTTGTTTCTCTGAGTCCATTGCATATTTCCATCTGTTATCAATACGTAAGTATAATTCACTCGGAAGTGACTTTACTAGTTCTAATGGAGCTAGCTGAAACTTTAGAAGTGTGTAGATGACAACTTCTTCAATTTGTCGCTTCTCATCATTATTCCCAGTCTCATACTTGACATATCTAAATCTTGCAAATCCACAATATTCTTTAAGATTGGCACAAAAGTTTTCAACACTATGAATATTTACCTTCTTGCTTTTTACAATCTGAAATTTGTTTGCATCATCGGATTATGTATCACTAGACTCTTTTGCCAAAATGAGTCTCCAAGTAGATTTCTTGTAGGTCTTGGTTACCTTGGGTACAGTAACACTCTTTTGTTTCTTACTTGGTGATGCAGTTGATGCTCTAGTGTTAGGTTTCTTTGTTGGTGGAGTCGGTAGGGTCTTTGAAATGTCTTGTTTCTTTCTTTTCAAAACTTTACCCTTAGGCAACTCGGTACTTAATGTTATTGCTGCCTCTTGAGCTTCTGATTCCTCTTCGGTAATGGCAAGAGTGCCTTTGATAGGTGTAGAGGAGGATTCTTCTCTGAATTTCTTAGATAAAACCTTTATCATCTTTGTAGCCTTTCTTGTAGTCTTGGGTACTACAATGCTCATTTTTACTTTTTCTTTCACCTTTTCATAAGTTCCATATCTTAGTTCGGTAGCATGCCTTGGCAATGAAAGATAGGCATCAATTTGTTGTTGTGTGATATCATAGTCAATCTCATAACCCATTGGTGGAAAAGATTGAGTCCTTGGTTCAACAACATCCATATAACAGTAACCGGTGTCTACCTCAAAACATATATCATCCTTATATTTCTCTACCAGTTGTGGTGGAATCCGGTACCTGTTGTGCATCTTCTCTTGAAATTTGCTAAAATAGTCATTCTTGATATCATTAAAATTATCTCCCAATTTCTTGATAAAATCATTTATTTGATGGGTGATAGGTCGGTGTAGCTCTCAAACTACTTTACCGACTGAGGGAAAGAACTTCTCAAAGTAGAAAAACATGCATACAAGAAGTGAACCAAACTTCAGTGTGTTTTCCGAGTTGTTCTTCTTCGGCTTCCTTATTGTGTTCAGGTTCTCAAACAAGTTCTTCAGTAGCACTTCACATAAATCTACTTTCATTCCCTTTTTCACTATTTTATAGGCTAAGTCATCTGTGGCACATGGTACACTATTTTTCCTTGCTGATTGGAAGAAACAGTAACCAATTACTCTAATTGTGAACTTAAGTTCTGCATCAATGACATTGTTCAATTTCAGTCCTTGGTAATCAGATTCTACTCCAGTTAGATTGATTAACTCCTTCTGTGATATCATTTTCTATGCTCATGCATGATCATAGATAGGATATCTGGTGATCACATGAATGATTTCCTTGGTGATTTTGAATGGTTGCTCCTCTAGTCACATAAAATCATCATGAACTCTGCTTAAAACAAACTTAACCCACTAGGGTTTGAACACATGGGGATAGGCTAGGGCTTCAGTTAATCCCTTGATTTTGATATGCTCGTACTTGCTATCCATTTTTCCATCAGTATAAATTTCATCATATGTGTCACTAATCTCAACATGACCGAGTTCTTCAACACGACATTTGGTGAAGAATCTAGCATCTTCGACTAACAAGACTCAATCCGGGATGAGGGAAAATGCAGTTTTGTCATCTGGTTCAGAGGTGAGTTTAGGAGTCAAAGAGTACTTCAGCGAGGGTTTCTCCACATTATTGACAACTATGGGATCTTGGATCTTGGGTGCCATTGTAGATTTTAGGTAAAAACTTAGCAAACTATCCTTAGGGTTTGACGGTTTACAAGCGACTGACGCTTCACACTCGATAGATAATAGCAATTTGACAAGATCAGAAACCGGCTTAATAGTGTGATGAGATTTGATGTAAATACCTTGAAATTCACTCTGAATGAAGTTTGATCGCCTTGATTTGCTCTGCTCTGCTCTCTTGAAAACTTGGTGAATGAAAATGACCATGAAAATACCTTTAAGTACAAAATACCTTATCGAGCTCCATGCGAGTTAGGTCAAAACATTAAATGCACTCGATTCACCTTTAACCAATTTACTCCTTTTTTGTTTTAACTAAGTAACCAAATTTCCTTCATTTACCGACTTGACAGGCTTTCTGTATACACTGACTTGACAGGTTTCCTGTAAAGTACTTTTGATAGAATTTCAAACTTACTAATGCATCTTAACTATGCAGATTTTGAATTTTGTTCATAATAGAATAGGCACTGTTATGATTTAACCTTTAGAGAATGCAGTCCCTTCATAGCTTTTCTATTAATTTGGAATAGGTGCACCTAACTCGGTAGGTAAGGTGCTTTCTTCATCTGACATGATTTCCTTCTTTTTCCAAATCATCTTAAATTTTTCTTTTATCTCTTCAATGTCTCTTCTAGGTTGATCTCTGCAATCTCCAGCTAAATGTCCAACTTTGTGACAATGAAAACATGTCATACCAGGATTTCTCCATGATCTTCGGTTGTTCATTTTGAACCTTATAAAACAGTTGGCACTAATATGTCCATATCTTCCACAACATTCGCACCATATCCTTGTATTGTAATCCCATGGTACAGTTGCATATTGTCAGTAAGGATCTGTGTGAGTTTGGTAACCTCTAGTGTCTGATCGGTGTGGACACTGCATGTAGTTCTTTTGCTTAGACCAACACTTCTCGGTACTATGTCCATATCTATTGTAGTTTCTACAAAACCCTTTGAATTTTTCCTTCTGATAGTTGTTAATAGATTTTGTCCTACATTGATTAGATGTGTGACCATATTTATTGCAATTGTAACAATATCCATTGGACTTAGTGATATTTGGTTGCTTACCTTTTATGATCTGGCATATGTTGGCAGTATGACCTTGATTTCCATAGTAGTAGCAAATAGGCTTCTTCCTTTTGATGTTATTCCTTTTTCTAGCTTGCTTTGATGATTCTCCTCTCTCGGTAGTATGAATTCCTTTCTCGGTAGATTCTTTTCCTTTGTAACTGAGTCCTGCATCTTTGTTGGGTCTTCCTATATTCAGTTGCTCGTCCAACATCTTTGATGCTTCATAACCCTTCTTCAATGTTTCTTTGGATTTCTTCTCTATTTCAAGTTCATCAGTCAACCTTGATATTTCAAGTTTTAATGCTTAATTTTCATCATTCTTTAGAATTGCTTCATGATGTGCATAACCTAGTT
Source organism: Cryptomeria japonica (assembly GCF_030272615.1). NCBI lineage: Eukaryota > Viridiplantae > Streptophyta > Pinopsida > Cupressales > Cupressaceae > Cryptomeria > Cryptomeria japonica. The sequence goes on along the minus strand of NC_081415.1, from coordinate 511,812,563 downwards.
GATCTATCATATTTTGTTGAATCCCAGTTAATTTTATGATTTCATCATTCTTATCAGATACTAGAAGACTTCAAGTTGTTGTTTCTCTCTTTGTAGATCTCTTTCTTTATCCTTTGTTGTCCTCAATGCATCTAGGTTTTCAGTCATCTGTGTAATGAAATATTCATGTTCTCTTTTCATTGCTTTTAGTTGATCAGCCAATGCTTTGTTATTTACTTTCAACACTCCAATCATTTCTTAAGTTTCTTCAGATATACTGTTCTTAGATGATGTCTCAATTTGTTCCACTAACTCTTGAGAATCCTGCAAGTCATCAAACAATCTTTTTCTTACTTTCAGAGATTTTTGCATTTGCTTTTGCATGTCTTCAATCACTTAATTTGCATGATCCAACTCTTCTTGCAGATACACAATCCTTCGAGATTATTTATAGCCTTCCATTGATAAGATCTTTCTCTTTAGGTAGTTAAACCCTTTTCCAAGATTCAAGCTGTAATACTAATTGTTAGGCCCAATATGGAAAGCTAATGTACTGAGAGGGGAGGGGTGAATCAGTACTCCAAAAACTTTCTTGAATAATAACTTTACTGTTATGCATAAACATAATAGTGCATTAACATAAAATAAAGTTAAAACAAATAGATAACAATCATACATGATTCACTCCATAACACATATATTTTGGTTACGCAGAAACTCTTCGTTAGAGAGAAAAAATGTCGTGGGGATGGCACCCACAACTTCGCTACTGCAATAATAAAGAATGCTCAGTTAGAGATACATTTATCTATTTCTGATAGCTTACCCTGTTAGGAGTTGTAGCGTCCTAAAATTGCAACACTTGCAATTTCGACCGCATTTGGGTCTTCACGATGTCGACGCGACACTAAACCTGAATGGAGACCCCGAAACTTGCTCATGACACCAAAAACTGCATTTTTCCAGCACCCTGGCCTGATCCTCCTTGCACCCTGCTGTCCCGGGAGGTGGGACCAGAGCACCTAGCGCCCTGGTCCTTTAGGACCAGGGCGCTCAGTGCCCTGGTCGCCCAAGACCATGGCGCCCAGCGCCCTGGTCCCTGGCCCTATTTTGGGCCCGGTCTCCTATGGGACTTCGGGCCTTTTTGTTTGCAAATTGGAAAATAACATTTCCTGGTTGGCCTAAGGTCGGGAAAATCAGTCTTTTAACCCTAATTGACAAGTATATAAACTACATTTTCCTCTTTCATTCGATATGATGGAAAAAACATGGAAACTATACTCAAGCATTCAAGCATTCAAGCATTCCTTCAAGCAATTGATCATTCTAAGTCTCCATTCAAGGCTAAGTGTTGCATTCAAGACAAGGATTCAACCATTGAAGAGGAGATCACTTACAACACATTACATGCTACAACATACAACATACAACAAACAACAACATCTATACCTTCGCACATAAGGATACAAACATCCTTACAACAAGGTACTAGTACTTGTTTTACATTACATTTACAGCATTTCTCATTTCTTGGTTAATTCCAAAATCGGGGTTTGACCTAAGGGAAAACCCTTAATCCCTAACCCCCCAATTGTCTTCGCTTTTCTGTGTGTAGGTTGTAGGTACGCGGCTGAAATTGAAGATCTGGAATCCTTGTGCAGAGACGAACAGATCCCCTTTCGTTTCGCGGATTTTTCGGAGGACCGTGTGCACGCTGGGCGCCATCGTCCCGTCAACTTTTGCTCAAATTTGCAGGACAGCACCGTCTCGACATTTTACTGCTAATTCCAGGTCCGCAGCTTCATCCTATATCCCTAACTCAGTTTATAAGCGAATCTTTCTCACTTTCTATGCATTCTTAGTTCAATCTTTCCATCTACATTCTTTACAAAAGAGGGTATCCTTGCTATCACAAACCCTTGAAACTCATATAGAATCTAATCTTGCATTGCATGGGATTGGATCTTGTGGGTTTCAACCCCTCTTTTGAATGTAAAGTCCCTCCTAAGTGAAAACCATCAACCCTAGTGACTCTCCCTTCTCCCTCCTCGGAGTTGGGGAGGGGAGAACAACTAGGGTTCAATTTTTCCGCTTTACATTTTGATGAACCCGATGTGAACATCCTTTCTGATTATTCATAGTTAGATCTGAAAATTGGATTCCTTGATTACATTTCCATGTTTGATCTTTGGCAAAATTTTAGAGGTTAATTGCATAAAAACCCTAAATTTTCTTTTTAAGTAATTAAACTTGTGAAATGTTTAATTATTGATGCTTGTTTCAGATCTGCCCTTCTATTACAAATTATCAATTCATATTTGTGCTTTGATTTTGAAAATTAAGTGGTTAAGTGTCAAAACCCTAATTTTTGAAACCCTCTTGATTCAACCTTTGACTGATAATTTCACTAATCAAAACATCTCCAATTCGGCTGTAACTTTGGATTCCGCAATAAAATCACAATATCTTTCATCCCTGAAAATTTGGAAAAAAGTTGCAAGGACCGTGTGCACTCCGAGCGCCATCGTCCCCGACATTTTTTTCGAAATTTCGGGAGCGAGATCTTACTGTATTTTCCTGCTAAAATCCAGAATTTTGGCTGATTTTATCAATTTTAACACCTTCAAAATTATAGTCAAAGTTGGTCTAGTGATTGCTTGGATTGAGGCTTCTAATCATTCAAAAATTGTCGAAACTGAAATTCATGTCAAAATTGTGTTTCTTACTATCCTAAATCTGAAAAGTGTGTTGGCATTCATTCGAAATTTCAGTGCTTTATTCAAATTCTTGCAATTTGTGACTTTTGAAATTAAGTGCTTAATTACAACAACTTTGATTTCCGCTTTCAAAATTGAATTTTGCGTGAAATTGAGTCAATATTCAAATTTCAAAACTTGCATTGCTCTTAACATTCCCTCTAAAATCATAAAATTCAAAATTTCAGTTTCCCTCTCTTTTTCAAAATTCAAATTTTGCATTTTTCGACAATCTGGGTAGGGTTCAATTTTGAGATTGCAACTTTAATTTGGCCTATCTACAGATCGTAAAATCACTCAATTTTTTCAGGTTAGCTGTAAAATCATCATAACTTTCATCCCTGCAAATTTCGAAAAAATTTGCGAGGACCGTGTGCACTCCGAGCGCCACGGTCCCGGACATTTTTTCCAAAATTTCAGGAGACTGTCATGATTGCATTTAACAGCTTAAATCTAGAAGATTGGCTGGTTTTACTGAAATTTGCTACCTCTAAAATTCAAAATCTTCTCTCTCTCTTTAGTGCATGAGTTTTACAACAATAAGTCCTACTTACACTATTCCTGTTAGACGAAGCCTGAGAATTAAGTCTTTCCAAGGTTTAATTACTGAGGAGATGGAACCTAATTTGAATGGTCTTTTTAATGAGGACATGGGTAATTCCTCTAATCCTCTTAATGATGAAGAAGCTCTCCATGAGGTTTCTGTAGAACAACTTTCAAAATTGGATAACCAATTTGACGATTTTCGACAGTAGATGTCTCAAGAATACCCCGATAGTCAAGCTCTTCCTTTAATTGAGGGTCTAAAATGTATGCTTCAAAGTGATAAGAATGGAATTGATATTTTGCATGGTATTGTACACATTGTGGAGTCAAATGTGATGCCTATGAAAAGTTGTGCCGAAACCTTAGGTTATACACAACCTCCTACTCAAGACAATCATTCTATTCCTTTGATGACTCCTATTGCTAGTATACCTACTTTTACATCAAACATAATGACTACTTCAATACAAGACATTCCTCCTATGATCACTAATCATGGGGGCAATCCTTCTTCTTCAATCAACCCTCTTCCTTCATTCAATCCAACTTCTTCATTCATTCCTTCAATGAGAGTTCCTATTATATCACCACAAATGAACATGACACAAGGGGGCAATTCATTTTCCATTCCTCCTTGTAGTGTTCCTCCTGTCCAATTATCTCCTGTGACTAACTATCATAGTGTCCCACCACCTTACTCTCTACCTTCTTTCAATAACATAACACCTCCATCACAATCTAACACATCTAATATGAACTCTTCGACTGAAGCGACTATTAACAATCTTGCACAAACTGTCTCTTCTTTACAGCAACAAATTGCCTCTATGAATCAATCTAAGTTTAGTGTGCCCACATTTGATGTTGCGAGTCCACTTTCTCTTGACATTGTTCGATCTATTCCCCCTAAACATGTTGAAATTCCACATTTGGAGCTTTATAATGGTAAGGGTGATCCTCTAACACATGTTAAGACCTTTCAAACAATATGTACTGATTTTTCTTATGACCAAAGGTTGCTTGCAAAATTGTTTACTAGAACATTAAGAGACAAAGCCCTACAATCGTATTGCTCGTTGCCTTCCTATTCTATTACTTCTTTCGAACAACTTGCAAATGCTTTCATTCAACAATTTCAAAATAATATAAGTCCTAAAGTTACTTTGATTGATTTAATGCATTGTAAACAAGGTGTTAAAGAAAAACTGACTGATTTCATTGGTAGATATAAGCATTTGTATGCTCAAATTTCTTTTCCAGTGCCTGACAATGATATTCAAAGAATCTTTATTTCTAATTTACAAAAAGATATTCGAGACAAACTCCTGTTTTCTGAGTTTACTTCTTTCCAATAGTTGTGCACAACTCTTCACAATTATCAACTGACTGTGAGTCAAATGGAACAATCACATCCTATGACTCCGAGTGATAAGGGTGATAGTAGTCAACAACCATTTGGGAAGTTTAAACCGAACAGAGAGTCCATTAAATTCAATGAAAACATCATCAACAACAATGTGAATGCAGCATCAGGTGTGTCTCCTATTTCTAAGTTTTTCAAGAGAGAAAGAAAGTTTACTCCTTTGAATGAATCATTGCATAGTATTATGAATAAGTTATTGGAACAAAATGTGCTTACTCTTCCTCCTATAAGGCAAATTGATCCTGCAAAGATTAATTCACCCTATTTTGATAACAAATCTTTTTGTCAATTTCATCATCAACCTGGGCATGATACTGAAAAATGTTTTGCTTTAAAGGGGAAAATTCAAGATTTGATTGATAATAATACTATCTCTGTTTCTGGTGTGAATGATAAAGGCAATACATCTATAGCTCCTCCTAACCAAAATCTTCAGATTTTCACTGATCCATTACCTTCTCACACCTCTAATGTGATTGATACTACTGATTCCTCTGTCTCACCTGATGATCTTGTGTCCATGACTCTGAATGTGATTAACTTTGTAGAGCAGCAGAAAATCCCTAAAGAACCTTCCATCACATTTGATTCCAGTGAAACTATCAGGGCACCTGATGGTCCTTTATATATAGTTGCAAAAGTCAAGAACACACCTTGCCGTGGAGTGCTTATTGATCCTTCTTGTATGGTTAATGTCATTACTGAAGAATTTCTTTTTACTTTGCAATTGAATCAAGTTATCTATGACAAAATAGATGTGGTTGTGAAACTATTTGATGCATTTTCTTCTCTTGCAATTGGTTCTATTACATTACCTATTGAGGTCCGTAACAAATCCCTTGATGTGAACTTTGCTATTATTCCATCTTCCGAACAATTTCGTGTGAAGCTTGGCTATCCTTGGCTATCTTCCATGAAAGCTATTGCTTCTCCTATTCACAAGTGTTTGAAATTTCCCCATAATGCTAAAGTTGTTACTGTCAATCATAGTCTCTTTAAACCAGCTGAAAGAACTTCTAGTGTTCCTCCTGATTACTTTTGGCCTAAATAATTCCAATCTCTTCCTCCGTGAAGTGATCATCTTTTCAAATCTTATCAAAAGTGGAAAACAGATATGATCCTATCTCTAAGTGAACCTAGAACACCCAAACTTGACATTCCTATCATTCTTGAGAAGGAAGTTCTTCCTTTGAAAGATAAAACTAATGTCTTTCCTCAAGAAGATTCCCAACCCATTCTTATGGATGTGACTATGCCTATGATTAATAAACTTCCTAAAAGTAGACCTATCCCTCCTCGTCATGATGGACTTGGTCTCCTTCCAAAACCAAATAATCCTCCTTTATATGGAGCAGTTTCTCCTCCTTCCTCTTATGGAGAGAAGAGACCTTCCTCTTCTCCTATTGTTCAGCCTAAGAGACCACAACCTAAACACCCAAGTGATAAGGATGAGAACATTCCTCCTCCTCAATCTTCACAAGTTCCTACTAAGACTAGATGAAATCGTTCTGCACGTGAACGCTGGCGAAAGCGTCGTCTTAGAGCTCAAACTTTGCAATCCCCAAAAACACCTTCAACAAGCATTATTCCATTTTCTCCTCAGCCGACGATTGAGCTGAAATCTCCTAAACATAAGATGCATGATGGTCTTGATCCTGTGTGAGTTAAAGATCCTATTTTTATAAATCTTGATGATGATATAGATGAAAATGTTATTCATGATGAAAATGCTACTTCTCCTGTTCATTCTGATAGTGAATATGAACTTGTTGATATTGATAACCATTTATCTAACGAATTTTCTAAAGCACTTATCCTAGCTCCTAGACAAGAACACCGCGGCTTGGGATATGAACATAGCCCTTGTTTGGATCTTGTGATAGCTCCATCTACTGTGTTGGATGTTCCTCCTCTAGCGTGTTCCCTGCCTTCCCGAAACATTGATCAACAAGATCGGGGGGTAGATGACGTGCTAGACTAGTTTCATTAGCATAGCAGATTCTCTCCTCCTCTCTTTCGTTACTTCTTCTATGTGTTATTCTCATTCTTCTATTTGTTGTCCTTAGTGTTGTCTACTTGAGGACGATGCAAAGCATTGAGATCTCTCGATCTCTCTCATGTTGACTCAAAAGACACATGTGTTCCCTTCTTCTAGGTGACCTTCCTTGATTGGGGAATGAAGAACAATTATGCATACATACATATGATATACATGAATTATCATACAGCATACTAACCCCGAGGAAAGCGAAGTCACCTTGTGCTTTGTGTTTTGTGTCTATTATCCTTGGGCTTATCTCACACTTGGGGGCTAAATCCTTGTGATAATGTGCTCCTTTCCCTTTTTTATTTTCTTATATGTATCACTACCTTAAAGCAATCACCCCCGGTGAGGCGTGTGCGATTGCTTTAACGTAGGGGGGCATACATCCCGTTCATATCTTTTCAAGATACTTGAAAATTTCTTGACAAACTTAGCTTTGCCTTGAAAATTTTTGATATCTTTCTTGCATGACTCATAGTGAGGGAACCTTACTACTAATAGTCATGGTTCTCCCTCGTGATCTTCCCTTTTACTTTGTCAATCAAAGTCGTAAGATCCTTAGTCCACTGGGGGCTTGGTGTATCCTGCCTCCTTGACGTGGTGAAATTTTTTCAAAGTTGTTTCCTTGTACTTTACCGGAAGTATAAGCGTACGCTTATACTCCCGCTAAAGTGGGGGCTAAATGTAGCGTCCTAAAATTGTGACACTTGCAATTTCAACCGCATTTGGGTCTTCACGATGGCAACGTGACACTGAACCTGAATGGACACCCCGAAACTTGCTCATGACACCAAAAACTGCATTTTTCCAGCACCCTGGCCTGATCCTCCTTGCACCCTGCCGTCCCAGGAGGTGGGAACAGAGTGCCCAGCGCCCTGGTCCTTCAGGACTAGGGTGCCCAGCAACCTGGTCCCCCAAGACCATGGCGCCCAGTGCCCTGGTCCCCCAGGACCATGGCCCCCAGCGCCCTAGTCCCTGGCCCTATTTTGGGCCCGGTCTCCTATGGGACTTCGGGCCTTTTTGTTTGCAAATTGGAAAATAACATTTCCTGGTCGGCCTAAGGTCGGGAAAATTAGTCTTTTAACCCTAATTGACAAGTATATACACTACATTTTCCTCTTTCATTCGATATGATGGAAAAAATGTGGAAACTATACTCAAGCATTCAAGCATTCAAGCATTCCTTCAAGCAATTGATCATTCTAGGTCTCCATTCAAGGCTAAGTGTTGCATTCAAGACAAGGATTCAACCATTGAAGAGGAGATCACTTACAGCACATTACATGCTACAACATACAACATACAACACAAACATCCTTACAACAAGGTACTAGTACTTGTTTTACATTACATTTATAGCATTTCTCATTTCTTGGTTAATTCCAAAACCGGGGTTTGACCTAAGGGCAAACCCCTAATCCCTAACCCCCCAATCGTCTTTGCTTTTTTGTGTGTAGGTTGCAGGTACGCGGCTGAAATTGAAGATCTGGAATCCTTGTGCAGAGACGAACAGATCCCCCTTCGTTTCGCGGATTTTTCGGAGGACCGTGTGCACGTCGGGCGCCATCGTCCCATCAACTTTTGCTCAAATTTGCAGGACAGCGTCGTCTCAACATTTTACTGCTAATTCCAGGTCCGCAGCTTCATCCTATATCCCTAACTCAGTTTATAAGTGAATCTTTCTCACTTTCTATGCATTCCTAGTTCAATCTTTCCATCTACATTCTTTACAAAAGAGGGTATCCTTGCTATCACAAACCCTTGAAACTCATATAGAATCCAATCTTGCATTGGGTGGGATTGGATCTTGTGGGTTTCAACCCCTCTTTTGAATGTAAAGTCCCTCCTAAGTGAAAACCATCAACCCTAGTGACTCTCCCTTCTCCCTCCTCGGAGTTGGGGAGGGGAGAATGACTAGGGTTCGATTTTTCCGCTTTACAAGAGTAACAAGATCTATTAGATCTAACTTGCTAAATGATTACAACATTTCTTCTGAATGCTGCACCTGGTTAGAGGCTTTACAATTTATAGACTTGGTTAGAGTCTTTTACCCTGTTAAAGGTTTCTCTTTCAACTTCACAATATTACAATAAAATCATTACAAACATCTGCAACTTTACATCTGAAATGTTATAGCAAATTCTATGTGCTCAGAATAAGATTACCTTGCTTATAGCATACCTCGATAACTCATATAGTAACTCCGTAAACCCTTCTGTTTACTCTATTCTTCGACCATTCTCTGAAAACCTTCTCCGTGACCTTTGTGTCTTTGTAACAGTCTTTTTTTCATGGCATACATGCACTTCAATAATGTTGTATATATAGATCTCTTAACACGGTGATCTAATTCATTGCTTTGATCTTACAAACAAGATTCCTTGAATGAATAACTAAACAAAATATTTCATTGGTTAGATTGACCTTGTAATCCTACACAATCTTCTAGTGCAATTTCCAATGTAATAACGGTTAGATGTGCCTCAATCTTGTAACACGTTTTCATATGCATGTCTAGGTTCAATGTATCTGGTAACACATTTCACTCAGTGAATATCAACTCGGTGTGTTAACTTTACTGCTCAGTAGCCATAAAAAGATACTTGGTAGACAACTCGGTGTATACTGCGTTCTGTGACTGCTTTCTTCTATAAACAACTAGACTGTGCATACTGACTTCTCTAATTATACTGACTGCATGATTCGGTAGTGCTAACAAACTAGAATATATAGTATGACTTTGAATATAGAAACTAATGGAAACTTGATAAGTAGTAACATAGGTCTCACTCTCTTCTTTAAAATTGGGCCACAAAAAGGGAGGCTAGGGTGTTGGGCCCTGTAGTCCAAGACAAGGCACTAGTTCACTAGTCCTCCTATGGTAGGGACAAAATTTTTGGCCAAAGGAGGATGACACCTCTCTAAGGAATCACTTGGTATATGTTTGAGGTATAAAAGTTGGAGTTAAGGCATTGAATGAACCTCAATAGGAGGTGAGGGAGATATGTGCTAAAGTAGGGGCAAAATCATGAGGTGTAAATTAGTCTGGTGAAAATTTATGATGCTACATCTATCCTGCACTTTAACTAGATTATGAGCCTATGCAAATACTTGCTATAAACTAGACAAAAGAGAGATGAAGGAGAGGATCAAAGGAGTAGAATAACAAGGAGTATAAGACATCACTAATATTGAGGAAATAAGTCCCCAATCATAGAATCTTAACTCACTTAAACGCATGTAATGACACACAAAACAAGACAAAAATGAAAAGGAAAACAAAGGCAATAAAAAAAAAATAGAAAAATACACACAACAAAAAGTCTAAAGACCAATAAAAATACCTCAAGTCAACTAGCTAAAGAGACCTTGACATGAAAATTTCTCAACAACAAATATCATTCTTGAAAAAATCCATCTCAAGAACACAAGCGATCACATAAAAGAAAAAATAACATATCATCCATGAGCCCTCTGAACCTTTTGTACTCCAATGGAGGAATGATTCATCTCTATAAATAAAGCTTATCCTAAATATCATAGCTCTATACCTTCTTCCTACACATAGAAAGAAGGAGAAATAGGTTGGAAATAGGGGTTTTCCTAAGTCAAACCCTGGTTTAGGAATTAAAATTGAATGAAATATTGTAAAAATTAAAATAAATAAAATAAAGATATACCTCAGATATGAAATGAATGATAATTATGCTTTTCTTATTGAATGTAATCACAAATGTTGTATGAAGTGGCATGAACATGACAAAACCCTAATTACACACACATTCTTGCATATGAAAGTTGTAATTTATCCACAATAGTTGAATGAATAATATGTAGCCTTTAAGACCTCTAGAAATGCTTGATGATGAACACTTCAATGCTTGAATTATTGATTGCGTCAATAAAAGTACTAGAATAAAATTAGGTTAATAAAATGTCTTTATATATGAGAATTTAGGTAATTTTACTGATTAGGCCAATCTCCAAGGGTCATATTGAGACAACATTTTATTTTACCATAGGAGAAGTAGGCCTCACCTCCTCCTTAAAAATTGGGCCCCACAATGGAGGACTAGGGTGCTATGCACTCTAGTCGGTCCTCCTCAAGTAGTGACCAAAAATTGGGCCAAGAGAGGAGGACACCTCTTCGGGGAATCACTTGGTAGGTGTTTGAAGCATAAAAATTCTAGTTAATGCACTAAACAAACCTAAATAGGAGGTGAGGGAGAGACATTCTAAATTAGGGGAGCAAGCATGAGGTGTAAATTAGTTTGATGACAATTTATGATGCTACAATTAGATCCTACCCTCATTAACCCCATCAAAGAAGTGAAATAAAATATTTCTCCTTATCCACCTTCTAAGAGTGTGGAGAAGTAGAATAAAAAGAAGAAGAACCTTATTTGGAATATTATTCCTTAAACTTGGAATTAGACTAGTCCCCTATATGGCTTTAGGGGAGGTTCCTCTAATTCCTCCTAATGAAGAGGTCCCCATCTCTAATCCTAGCCTTCCTACATTGGATTCTAAGGTGTTGAAGCTGAAAGAAAGTATTGGGTAGTAGGAAATGGATATTAAATGACTCTTCTCATAATTTAATGTGGTTAATAGAAATATTAATTGACTTGACGCTATGGCTGAAGTGGGAGCTAGGGTGAATAAATGGGCCCGACAGAGGAAAATAATGAATGGGTCATGGAAGTTACTAGTAATATGGTTGGGAAATTTGAGAAATGTGATAAATTTGAGGGGATGCTAAGTGACCTTAGTGAAAAGGTGTCACAAAAGAATGAGAATAAGGTAGCGATGGAGCTAGAGGAAACCCAAGAGAACCTGAAGTGAAAAGTTGAGGATATATTCAAGTTGAGCCAAGAGACGACCATGAAGAATTCAACTTCCTTACAAGCTATTTAGGAGTAAATTGATCATAGGAAAGCATAGCATAAGAGACATGAAATTTCCCCCTCTGCTATGATAGAGCCCCCTTCCTCTATGGTTTGAGAAACTGCAGATTATGTTACCCCAACCTCTATTAATAGTTATAGAAATAAAATTCCTTTCTCTTATAAAGTTATAGGTCTATGTAAATATTGGCAAGAGGGTGAGGTCTACGCCAAGTACACCATCCCATTCCATCTTTGCTAGCTAGCTAGTTAGTTTGTGGTCTTGTTTTGCTAGTTGGTCTCTAGTCTTGGTCTATTTGTTGGTGGTTCCTCACTATTTTTGGTTTCTTTTGTCTTTATATATGTGTGGATTGCTCATGTTACCTAGGTGATGCTTTTCAGTGGTTATGTAATGGTTCAGGCCTATCCTACCTTTTATTAATTAGAACTATTATAAAAATAAGAAAAACAATAAGCTTGATTATTATTATTATTATTATTATTATTATTATAGATGTAGGAACAAAGAATAATATATATTAAAAGTTAATTTATTGTTTATAATGTCAAAGTAAGATATAGAGTCAACCCCATAAATTAATTGATATAAATAAAACACTTATGGATGTATAAAGCTTGAACACTTCCAAATTATAGCATCAATATATAAACATCATGAGTCATTACTATGATGCATGATTGAAAGGAATTTTTGACAATAGGTTTGAACTATTGTGCTAATTTAAGTGTAACAAGAAGAAAAAAAAATTGAGCTATATTGTGTTAGTAAACTTACAATGGGCATTACAACTAAATCATTCACATAAGTACAATCAATATCTCTCATAGGATAGAAAGAAAGAGACAATGTATTCTCCCATAATCAAGAAGCTCTAATCTTGGAGGTGAATGCTTGAAGATTAATGACAATGATTATCCAAGAGAGAAAACTATATTTCTCCCCTTGGAAGGAAACAAAACCTTTAACCAAGGGAGAAGAAATTCCATGAAAGAAGACGGAAGGAACAATCTCATAATGTGTGCCATCGAATACTACTCAATTTCCCATATGTCTAAACCAAAAGAGGAAAAATCAAATGAAGCTAATCCAAATAATTATTAAGATACCTAATTAAAGCCCCCTATAAATGAAGCGAAAAAGAACAAAACACCTCATCCACAGGAGATGGGTAATGATATCTTTGAAAAGAAAAATGTGGTGATGTTTGTCGATCTAAAGGATAAAGGGAATAAGGAGATTAACAATGATATCCCCCTCAACTTTGACTAGGTGGAGCTTGATAATAGTAAAAGTGATATGGTCCAGATATTGACTTGCTTCTAGCTAACTCCGCTTCTCATCAAGAGAAGTTCTTTCGTTGGGTGATTAGTGAAATCCTCGTCCTCAAACAAGGAATAAATGATATTATTAATACCTTCAGTAAGACCCCAATTCCTAATAGAACTGATAAGCTAACTAAAATGACCTAGAATCTGATTGAAGATGTTAAAGTCATGAAAATAGATCACGAATCCGAAATTGCTAGTTTGGAGAAAGAATTGCAAGACCTTAAGGGAAGTCTTAGGAACTTAGTTGAGATCAGTAAAAAAATAACGAATAATAGTGTTGAAGGCCTTAAAAAGATGAATGAGAAAATTATAATCGATAAAGATCAACCAATCAATAGTATTCCGATAATTGCTACTAAATCTAAAAGGAAAATCCCAGATACTAATCCACATGGATCGGAGGTGCAGGTTTCTACAAGCTCATCTACTAGGACTAGGAGCAAGAATCAAGAGAAAAGTACCATGAGGATAATCATGGAGGAGCTGGAAGACATGAATAAGAACTTTATTGTGAAAAAAATTGAGCTCTTAGAATCTCTTGTTTAGCTTTATGATGGTTTCCTCGAGGCTTTATTGTTGTTTTTTAGTTGGGTTGTGTAGGGTTTCTCCCCCTTTTTTTGTTGTTGTTTGGATGTTGGTTCTGGACTTTCTTGTTGCTATTTTTCTTTTTCTGTACTTGGATTTGTGTTTTGGGTTTCTATAAAACTCATTTTATCTTAACCAAAAACTATGAAGATACCTAATGAACAACCTCAAAAGGTACTAATGAAGAACAAATGATAGGAACGTTGAGGTTTCTATTAAAGAGAAATATAATATCTATGGTCATGTCCCTAATGTATATAGTGTGTGATATAAGAAATAATTATGTAATAAATGGAAATTACTCATCTAATAATGCTAAAATAGGAAGGGAATAAAGATCATGCTAAATTAAAAAGATCTCTAAAGAAGAAAGAAATTCTAGAGGAAGAGCCTCAACACAAATATTAGGAACCAAGGTGGATGATGGAAGCACTCATAGGTTCAAGTGACCAAGCCTCACAAATTTTTGAATTGTAGATGCATGAAAGTTAGGAGTAGTCAATGGAACTATATGTTCTATGCAACAAAAATGGGAGAAACCATGTAATTGAGATGCATGATCAACATTATAACTACAATAAGCTCTCTAATATTTTTATCTCTTATGCAATTGAATCACGAAAGAACTCAACTATCTTTCCTATCTTTCTATGATTATTCAAGTAGAAGGAAAGAATGTTGGAAAATAATGAAGGGACACAAAGGACATCAATGAAAGTGGCATCATCAATAATAGAAATTTTTCGAGTAACACTCACATAAGTGTTATTACCCATCAAAATGTGTGGAAAAGTATGATTCTTGAAAGGAGAGTACATATCAATGGATGATGCCACATTATGAGACTTGCTCTTGATTAAAAATCTACCTACTGGAGTAAATATATGTCAATGCAAAGGGAGCATCTCCTTTCATCTTTTCTTCACCATATACCATATAAGCTAACCAGAAATGTGTAGCTATTGAAGTGGTAGAAAAAGATGTACTACATGAAGGTGATTTAATATTACTTTTATGGATAATATATTTCAACTCATCTATCTACTTTACATAACAATGATTCTTATCATCTCATGATTTAGTGAAATATGCACACTTAGACTTGTTCTTCTTACATTATGACGTCCTTGAAGAATATGAAGAATTTGATGAATCTTATACATGGGAGTTATAATGGTTGATTGGACTATTAATTTCAATTCTTCTACTTATAGATTATTGATAAACAAACACCTATGATTTCAAACTATAGAGTGAATCAAGTTATGCCAACTTCTCTTTTTCTCATGCTAGTGTCTATACACCTCACAGAAAGGCATAATTAAGGTGGTATCTAAAGAAACTATAGTAGAATAAAATGTGAAAGAAAATACATGAAAGGGTCCCCAAAGATTCAATATGATTAAAAATATGTACTCATTGTCAATCTTGTATTTACCACAGACCTGTAAAAGGGATTAGTTTGATTCAATATTTTCTCAAGATAGTCCTCAATGAAGAAGAATAAATTAGGTATCAAATATGTCAATTTTGATGCAATTTAAAGTGCATGGAACTCATTAATACCCCCAAAATTTTCTAAAATTTGAGCCACGTAGCTTAAGGAGTATCATTGGAATGAAGATGAAATAAGAGACTATCCAAAACATGCATGCCAATAAAAATCTTTTTTTTAATCCATTTTCTCTTTATGCTGAAGGATCTCAAAATGATGGGTGAAGTTTCATTGGTTCTCATCTAAATAGGATCATAAACCTTGAGACTAAATCAATCTAGTCACCTTGGACTTCTAGCTATAATAGTTACGAGGTGTAGGTTTCTCAATAGAGAATTACACCACTGTAATTAGTTTTTAGATTAGGCAAGGGCTAGGATGATGTGGAGATATAAAAATTGAATATGCTACCCCTCATAACAAGGAAAACTAACCTTTTTTCAATTTTTAGAGCTGATAAATGACAAAAAAAAGGAAATTACTAAATTTAAGATCTATGAGTATGTGTTATAAAATCTAAAAAAAAGATGGTAGATCAAGGTAGATCACAAAACTATCTCTCCAATGCTTAGTCATTTATGAAAAATAGAGTCTATATGTGTAAGATTTGACCCAAAAGTGAAGAACTAAACATCTATCTTCAAATGCTTATAGAAATAAAATGAAGAAAGATCTAAAAAAATTGTATCACTACTAGATCATTTTTGGAATCAACTTTCTGACAATATCTCATTTTCCTTATTTTGACATCGTATGTAAAAGTTATGAAAAAAAGAAAAGTAAAATAAATTTAACTAGGCAATAATCAATAAGCATGACCTTTTGATATGATTTCTACCAAACTTACTCATTACATGCAAATTTGATAGATACCCAGATGGTTTTTTGAGGCTATGGAAAAAAATTAAAAACATTAAATTTCTCAAAATTTTGTAGAAAAAAGTTATGTTTGAATCTTGTTTTTTCTTTTTATCTAGTTAATTTTATAAAAAAAAATCACAATATTTGATGAATCTTGAGAAAGTGAGAGAAACTATAAGAATTTGTTGAAAATAGGAAAGATCTAGAACACATTGAATAGCACAAAATATAGACAAATATATTTGATAGGAATAAATTGTATTCTAATCAAGATGCAAAATACTAATCAACTGGATCATGGAAAATTACATAAAATATAGAGGAGTCTGCTTATTAAGGCAAGGCCATATGGATATGTGAGCACACAATCATGACATGCAACTCAATGAGAAACAAGGGAAGTTAATAATAGGTAGGGGTAGGCAGGAGAAATAATATAATATTCCACAAGAGGTGGATCACCCTCCGAATGTGGAATATAACAATAAGGTAAGACCACAAAAGGTGGAAACTCTCCTACATACATCATCCCATTGTCAACACTTCCCGAAGTGTCTCATATCCAAACTACTATGAAATTCATTATGCTAAGTAACCTTAAGTAAGGTGTAATTATGTCCTATATGAATAAATGATTACACCAACACCCCCACCCCCTTAAGTGGAACTTAGGGGAATGAACTTAAGATAACAATGCAAGATGGGTATTGACTATGAAGCCATGTTAGGTACCGATGTACAAATAAAAATGCACAGGAACCAATGCAATCTCTCACAAATAGAGAAAGAGAGAAAAAACCAATGAGAAAAAACTCTCCCCCAAAACAGAGATGAAAACTATACTAAAGAACCCTCAAAGAAGTATGTGAAGGACAAAACCACATGTGAGGAAAAAGTCCCCCCCATAAGAGAGAAGAAAAGAGACCAAGTAGCCCCCCCTTAATGTAGAATCTACACCAATGGCAGAATCTCAAAAATGAATGAAGAAACTGCTCCATGATCATCGAATAATGTTCCTCCCCTTGGGAAGAAACAAAAACAAAGGTATATCTATGAAGTCTCCTTAATCATGAAGGGAAGATCTATAGGAAAAGAACTCATGATGAATGAATTCTATGAAAACATCTCAAGTGCCCCCATCTCAATGCTAAAAGTTACCCCCTCAAAAGGTGGTGTACTGATCCACACTCCTAAAAAAAGGCACTCCAAGATCTAGTGGAGATGAATGTTCATCAAGATCCAAAGACACACATATCTCCTTTAAGGATAAAGAGACCTCCTCCAAGTGTTGTACATGAGAATCTACAATCATGTCAGCCTTGAAAGAATGATCATGTAGAGAATGAACAAGAGGGTAAGAGTGTTCCCTTGAAACAAGTGAAGAAGGATCATCTTCATCAAAGAGATGATGAATATCATCAATGATGTCTCCCAAACCTGGAATGTAGGACTCCACAAACAAACCTGCAACGTCTATCAAGTAGTCATCCTAATGAATTGAACCTAGAAGATAAGGAAGATCCTTCTACACTGAATCAAAAGAAGGCACAATTGTAGCATCATCTACATCATCAAATGAAATAGGTGATGTGATATCAAGAGAAGGAGATGAAATGCTAGTCTGAAGAATGGGTTCACATGTGAAAATCCCCAGGTTCAAGTAACCAAAATTGTCCTCAATATCTGAATCATCACATGAAGAATCAACATCATCAAAAGGACCAAATTGTGACAAAGAGTACAATCAAGATGTATGATCCACCACCTCTCTAGAAATAATATTTGTAGTCTCCAAGTCTCTAATGATAAATTAATCAGGTGTGAACTCCACAGTTTTCCTTGTTGCCCCATGATTGATTTGATAGATGGAAATAAGATTGTTTATCAAATGGGATACATAAAACACATCATTGAAGGAGTTATCAACAATGGAAATAGATTATTTCCCATTCATATCCATGTATGTATGATTTACTATCAAACAATGTGGCATGGTGAAAGGCTCAAATGAAGAGAACATAGATTGCAAAGATGCCATGTGATGAGAAGCCCTTGAATCTAGAAGCCATCTCTCTGAATCATGACTTGTAGTAGTACAAAGAAATTTTCCCTTACCTTTTGATTATGTGAAAGGAGAAGGATATGGATCCTTCTTCTTATAGGAAGATGGTAAATTGATGTTGTTCTTCTTGAGGATGTTAGTCAACTCATCAATCTACTTAGTGTGACAATGTTGCTCATCATAGCCACTTTTCTTGAAATAAGAACAAAACCTCTCCTTACATGATTTTCCCTTAGGTGACGAAGTAGAATCCTTTTGTTGTGGAGAGGAAGATTGTGCTCCATCTTGTTGTATCTTAGGCTTTAACTTATTTTGCTTCTTGTTGGAATTATTTCCTTGATTCTCTGTATTACCTTTATTAGCCACCAATGATTGTGACTTTGAATATTTGAGAATCTCCATGCTTAACAACTTAGATTTCTCCAACATCAACATTTATGTGAATGCATCAAACGTAGACATAGTGAAAGAAAATACACTATCAAGTAGTGAGTTTGGAAGTTAGAAAAAAATGTTGCATACTCTGATGGAAGCTTTCCCAATAGGCTGTATACCAACTGCACATCCTTCTTATGCCACAATCCTTCAGTTGCACTATTAGCTCATTGTCCTTGGTAATATAATCATGGATTGCATCAAAGTTCTTGGGCTCCAACATGGTGAGATCATTATCAAGTTGATAGCCTCTAATCTCATCAATTTGACCACACAATTTTCCCAACACATCACATGCTTAACTATTTTACACTTGTCAATGTGAAAGGTGAGATCCTTTGATATGTATTTCCTCAATGTGCCAATAGTCATAATATTTTTAGTGATCCATTCCATTTGGGTATTAGGATCAACTTTAGGATTAGCTAGTACAATTATAGTTCCATTAATATAGTGAGTTAATCACTTTTCCAATAGCTTACTCCATTCATCAATTTTCCATGAAGCATAGTTATGTGGAGTTAAAAGTGGAAATTTAAGAAAACCCATAGCAACAAAATGAAAGAGAACTAAGAAAAGAGAGGCACAATCACACAAGACATCCCCCCCAAAAAAATAAAAAATGATGATTTGGCATTTTATACTTAGTGTGTGTACAATGGGCCACTTGCAAAGAAGGGAAAAGAGGACTTCTAATTTTCACATTACAAATACCTTAAATAGACTATAAGACACTTCAAAAAAAACTGCGATTGATCTAAACTAAGATCCAAGCACAATACAAGTACCAAATAAGCAAAAAATGACCAAATACTGGAAGTACAATTTCTACTTAAGATTGTAAAAATAAATAGCACCACATGAAAGTAGACAAAAAATTATGTAGTTTCAAAAAAAATGACACCTGAAAAGGAGGTTGTATGACCCCAAATGAAACCTCTGATGTTACAAAAATGTGCATTACTCATCTACAGTGGTGAAAACATGCATTTTTTGGAAAAACATGCATTAAAAATGAAAACTACCTTCACCACTACAAAGAGAATGAAATTCTTCCCCAAATAAAAAAAAAATTGCACTGAAAAGTGAGTTTCTAAGCCCAAGATATCACCATCTGAAAAGCGCTTCTCAAATTTAGAAGATCAATGAAGGGGGGCTAGCAAAGAGGAGAGTGGACCTGTTGATGTCATTAGAGAATATACTATAGAAATTGGAATATTCTAAGTTTTTTAAATGCATTTTTAAGAATTTCAATTTTTCAAAATCTCTTTCTTAAAAATACTTTTCTATTTAAAACAAAGTAAAATTTATGGGGGCCATGTGGGACATTACCCACACCCTGTACTCCATAAAAGGCTGTAATATTATGGTACATGGACTATGAAAAGTTGTGCTTTGACTTCTTTTTTTTTTAAAACAAGGTATGTTGGTACTTACAAAGAATGCGAGTAAATTGCGGGTTGATTTTAACACATAGAGTAAACAAAAGCCAAGCACCAACAAAAATAAAGGAACCTCCAGCAGAATATAATCAGGCAATGAGCCCATGGTGATCTCCACCATTTTCCATTACATTATCTGATCCAAAAACTGACATAGACATGCATCCACCAAGAAAACACACATAGGTTAATGAAGGAATCATGAGCCACAATCAAAATGAATGGATCATTGGTCCTTTGATAACAAACATCACCAATATCAACTATTCTCAAAGCACAATCTGACCAAGAATAGTCCATGCAGACCAAAGAATGGAAAATACCAAATTTATGCAAATCTCATCCAAGAAGGATGTTGTTTTTTATAAAGATAAACGGGTTTTACATGGACCCGAAATCGAAAGTTTTACAAAAACCGGCCATTAGCCAAACAGACATAAACCAATAGTAAAATAGGAGAGCACCCTTGAACAACCACAAAAGAAAAAGAGACACAAACAACAAGATAAAACAAAACAAAAGCACTCAATTAAGAGATTGCACCAGCTCCTTGTTCTTCTTGATGGAAATTTCCTCAATTTCCTCCATAATGAATCTGGAGGTACCCTTGTTGTTCTGGAACTAAGACCAGTAGTTATTTTGTCTCCAACAACCAAATCTTCACCTTTCAAGATCTTTCTCCTATTCACTGTGGAAGGATCTGTATTTTGCAACCATGGCATTGATCTTTTCGAGCCCCTCTATACTATTGTTCATGTCTTCTTTTCTTATATCAAATAGGTTCGTGAGGTTTTTCTTTATCTCCACCATAGACTACTCCACCTTTTCAATTCTTTGCTCATGATTGCATTTCATCACCTCAACGTCTTGGGAATCATGAGTTTCTCAGCTTTGTTGGGCTCAGGGGAGGCAGTGACGATATCGATAATCTCCTTAACCCCCACTTTGAGGGTATCAATTTCTTGCTCCACCCACTACCAACAATTCTCCTAGCTTTTGGTAGCTTCCATCACTAGGTTCATCAAATTACCATTCCTATGTATCCCATTGTTCTCTTCTTTGGACATGGTCCCTTGTTTTTCTTTCAGAACGTTGGTTGGAATGTCTAGTTTAATTTCCTGATCTGAATTCTTGGACAATAGTCCCTAGCCACAAGCTTCTTCTTTTTAGAAAGGGGCTCGACCTTAGCCACAAAAAGAAGACTATGGGTCAGACTCAAGGGGGATGGGGAGACCACCCAATGCATTTAATAGAGATAGGTAGATTTGGGTTGCCATTGCAGATGAAGCCTAGAGAACGTTACCGGAAATGGGGATGGGATCCCCCTCTCATGCTAAATAAAAGTCATCTTGTTGAATATAAGGGGTTTAAATCACCCCCACAAGCATGACTTGCTATCCAATTTGGTCAAAGATCATAAATCAGATATTTGCCTTGTTCAAGAAACTAAAATGCCTGGTAGCAAAGTGGAAAAAATTAAATTAGTGATTTTTGGGGATTGTGGTGTTCACTATGTGGATGTAGATGGTGCTTTAGGTGGTATTCCCAGCCTTTGGAATTTGAGACTGCTAAGTGGTAAGGTTGTTCTCTCTTCTCCTAATGACATTGCTACTAGATTCTTTAATCTTAAAGATGGATCCTCCTAGATTATTTCCAACATCTATGCTCCTAATGGGAGATCTGCTAGGAAAGCCCTCTAGTCCTCCATTTGCCATGCTAGATCGCTCTTCCCTAATGACAAATGGGTTCATCTGGGAGATTTCAACACCCCCTATCAAATTTGGAGAAATATGGGGGTATACCTATCTCTATTGATAGTAGAAAAGACTTGGCTGACATGATCAACTCTTTGAGCCTTTTGGATCTGGATCCTATTGGTGCTAAGTTCACCTAGTCCAACAGATGCAATGGGGATGATCTTATTTAGGTTAAGCTTGATAGGGAACTTGTCTCTCCTGATTGGATTCAGATCGCTTCCTGCATACTCAATGCCTTGGACAATGTTGAATCAAACCACTTCCCTATTTGCCTTTCAATTACTTTGTTGTCTGGCATAAAGGCATACCCCTTCAGATTTGAGAAAATGTGGCTGATGGTACCTGGCATCCAAGATAAAATTATGGAGTGGTGAAGTTTTGATATCCAGGGCACAACCATGTTTTGTATAGTCAAGAAGCTATCTAATGTCAAGTCTAATATTCAATGTTGGAACAAATCCTCTTTTGGCAATATCTCCAAAGCTAAAGAGAAGCTCAAACAAGATCTTGAGGAGGTTCGAAAGCATACTCAAGTTTTTCGGGTTTGATAAAGATATCTCGAACAAAGAAATTGAAATTTTGACTAAATTACATGACATTATTTTCAAAGAAGAGGAATTTTGGAAGCAGAGATCTAGAGATTTATGTCTTAAAAGTGGTGACAAAAACACTAAGTCCTTTCATATGATGACTCTTAAACATAGGGCTGCTAATAGAAGAAACAAAATTCAGATTGGCCAGAGATGGGTTGATAAGCATGAAGAGATTTTCTAGGAAGCCATCAATTTTTTCTCTAATCTCCTTTCTGTGGATGACCCTCTTGACCCTCTAGGTCAGAGTGAAATAGTGCAGGAGGTTCCCACCATTATCTCTCAAGATATGAACTTGGAGCTTACTAGAATTCCCTCTCCTGATGAAGTTCGCAATGCAGTCTTCTCTTTTGAAGGTACCAAAGTCCCTAGTCCTAATGGTTTCCCTCTTTTTTTTATTTCAGCTTTTGATAGATTCAATCAGAGCTTTCTTCTCCATATCCTTAGGGCTTTTGGATTCGGAGATAACTTCATCCAGATCCTTGAACAATGTGTTTCCACCCCTAAATGTTTTGTGTTAATTAATGGATCTGCCTCTAGTTTCTTCTCCACGTCAAGGGGCATTAGACAAGGGGATCATCTATCTCCTTTCTGTTTCATTCTGATGAGTGAAGCTCTCAGTAAAATTATTTAGAGGGAAGTTAGAAATGGCAATATTATGGGATTACAACCCTCCTCTTACGGCTCCTCATGCTCTCACAAACAATTTGTTGATGACACTTTATTGATGGGGAAACGATCGGTTAAAGAAGCTAAGAATTTAAAAAAGACTCTGGATATCTATGAATATAAATCCAAGAAGGATGTTGTTAAAACACCCTACATTGAGAATACAACTTGATCCACTGATCTTGCAAAGGCAATCCACGACATAAGAAATTAAATCTTTTTCAAACTATGAAAGGAGTCGATAAGTTGAACCCTTAATCCAATGTACCAAAATATAGCCATATTTGTAGTCAAAATTCATGGAAATGGCCTTCTGGACTCAATGGTGGGGTCAAAATCACCATAGTATGCCCCCAAAATTTGTAGCTCCCCAGATACAAACAAAAGAATCCTTCAAAATCTCTCCAAAAAGACTACTTAATTGAGCCACAATGTCTCTAATACCATGTAGGAATTTGTTGAAAATAGCCAAGAACTATAGTATATTGAATAGCACAAAAGAGAGACAAATACATTTGATGAGAATAAACTATATTCTAATCAAGATGCAAAATATTGATCAAGTGGATCATGAAAAACTATATACAATGTAGATGAGTCTGTTTATAAAGACAGGGCCATATGGATATGTGAGCACAAAAATCATGAAATGTTGCTCAATGAGAAATAAGGGTAGGTAAGAATAGGTAGGGGTAGGTAGGAGAAATAGTATAATATTCCACAAGGGGTGGATCACCCACCGAATGTGGAATGTAACAACAAGATAAGAGCATAAAAGGTAGAAATTATCCTACATGCATCTGCCCAATGTGCACACTTGGGCAAGTGAAAGGTGATGAGTCACAAATTCGCGGAAGTCTGCACGTTGGAAAACGCGCTCTTAAAAACGGAGACCCATTTTCAAAAAAATGGGGGCCCATTTATGCTTCGGGCTCTCGAGCCAAAAGGTAACAGGGGCTCGGAGCTAAAATAAACAGGCCCCCATTTTCTTCTAAAGTGAGGCCTTGCTTTTAAACAAAACAGGGGCCCATTTTTAAAAAAACGGGCCCCCGTTTCTAAATCGTATTTCACCCTTTTTTTCGGCGAATTTTTTCATTTTCACCCTGGAAGTGAAGTGAGAACAGAAGATAAAAAATGGGCCCCCATGCTATGGATTCCATTTCAAGCCTCCACCACTATCCCAGGTACACATTCAATCATCTATTTTTACATTTCATAATTTTCTTGTATATTTTTCCTATTTTTTGTGTATTATTTAGCTTTTTTTGGTATAATTTTAGTTTTTTTTAAAAGTAGCCTATAAATAAATTTGTTTTTACATTTGTAAATTCTTAATTTTGATCTGAAATATTCTTAAACAATTAACCCTAAACCCTAATCAACAAATTTACAAATCAAAACCAAACCTAGATAGTTATCAAAACAAAATATCAAATTAGATATCTCAGAAACATCAAAATGAAAACGAAATCAAAACAAAAATGAAAATGAAAAGTGAAATCGAAACAAAAACAAAAACAAAAATGAAATCGAAACAAAACCGAAACTAAATGGAAATCAAAACCAAAACCAAAACCAAATAGAAACAAAATCAAAATGAAAAAAATTAACCACTTCTAGCAAGCCACCATTCTAATTCTTTAAATTGAACATATGTACCAAAATTGTTCTTAATCCTCATTAGGTAATACAAAAGTTACCACTATTAGTATAACCTTAAAAAGTAATTAACATTACACTTCAAATTTTAGATATCAAAGTTTAGGCTTTGGTTTATGTCATGTCATGGCATAAAGGTCCTATTATGGTCCTATTATGTCATGTGATGGTATAAAATGACCAATTGTGGACAATGTCATGTTATGCCATGACATTTCATAATTGGTCCATAGTTCATCCTATTATATCATAGCATGGCATAATAGGACCTATTATGCCATCGTGGCATAATAGGTCCTATTATGCCATGAAATTGCATAATAGTCCACCTATTATGCCATCATGGCATAACAGGTCCATAATAGGACCTATTAAGCCTCAACATGACATTATTTTCTCGAATTGCCAACTTCATCATCTAATTCATCTCCAACATTGAAACTATGCTAATTCGACATGTTTACTTAGTATGATAGGACCAATTATGGACCTATTATGCCATGATGGCATAATAGGTCCTATTATGCCATGACATTGCATAATAGGTTCATAGTTGGTCCTATTATATCATGTCATAATAATAGGACCTATTATGCCATGACATTGCATAATAGTAGGTCCATAATAGGACCTATTAATCCATGACATGACATGATTTTATCGAATTGCCAACTTCGTCATCTAATTCATCTCCAACAATGCAGTACTAATGCAACATGTTTACTTAGTATAATAGGACTAATTATGGACCTATTATGTCATGTCATGGCATAATAGGACCTATTATATCATGTCATTGTATAATATGACCTATTATGCCATGACGACATAATAAGTCCTATTATGCCATGACATTGCATAATAGGTCCATAGTTGGTGTCCTATATTTTTTGGCTAGGATTTTTAAACACTTATAAATATCATGTGTATCATTTAACATATCCAAACCTAAAGGATTTGGTCTTGCATAAAAATTTAAAAAGAGAGAAAAGTAAACATAATCTTTTTATTCATGGGTGAAAACCATTCTTATGACACCTTGGACAAGTACCATGATGAAGACCAAATTCTTGCATCATGTATAATCTATTTTTTCAAAGTACCCTACACTTAGGAGTATACCATAGTCCATTCAAAATCTCTTTATTCTCAACCATCCTTGTCATCATCCATATCATGTATCTCACATTCCTAGTTTTTGACCTTGATTCAAGTGTTTTAATCATTTTTGAGACATGTTTTAGGAAAATTCTAATATATAAAATACTCTTTACAGAGAACTCTTACAAAAAAATTTAGAAGATGAGTAACATATATCCACATCTCTACCAAAGTAGGGAGTATGAGTTGAACATGTGATGCCTACCTAGGTAGATATCTACCCAAGTAATCTTATCCTATCCTAGGTGCAAATATGCAATACAATAGTTAGCTAAATGCAAGAAAATAATGATGCACCAACAAAGTGAATGTACACATTGATGTGACACATAACATAAAAGAGAAACCACTAGATATCACATAATTTAATCTTTTATTTTTACTTCATATTCTATTACCCCACTTGTAGGGCATGTTTAATATTTTCTCACTTGATTTCCTTTTTTAATCCTATTTTTACTTCATATGTTTTATCTCCTATTTTTACATTATCTAATCTTTATTAATAACTACTAATTTCCTATAATGATTTATGTCTTATACTTTAATCTTTGTTCTATCTTATGATCTTCAAGACTGTTTTCTTCACATATGTTCATATAGTGTTTTTTTAATCTTATTAAAGCATTATCTTATGCTTGTATATTGGATAATATGTCTTCTTAAAGTATTATCTTATGTTCATACATTGGGCAATTTATCACTTTAGATCATTTTTGTATATCTTTCCATTTATATATAATTATATCTAGGTACATTGATAATTAGGTCTATATGATCTCTTACTCTTATGTCTAGTTACTAAAAACATGTTATTTATTATTTTTCATCAATGACTTATCATCATTATTATTATTTTTTTCAACAAGAGCATGCTATTTACACTCCTTTATTGTCATGCCTATTATTTTAGAGAATATAATAGATTATCACTATTTGATCACGCATTTTTGCATCTTAGTATCATATGACTGTGCCTCACATGATGATCTTGTATTGCTATTATCTTACATGATCTTATCATCATATCATTGTTTATAGAGCGTAATGATCTTACATTTTGATATCTCATTTTAAGAACTTATCATCAATCCTTATATATTCTTACACTAAGGAGGATCATCTTATTTCCCACTTCTTTATTGATCTTATGTATGAAATATTTTATATTGATTTTAATAGTTGATGCATTTTACAAGAAATGAATGCATTAAATTGAATATATAATAGATTTATGAAGTTTCATTGAAATTTTTTATTAAGTTTTGTCCGCAAATTTTATATTTAAAGATTCAATAGTATATACATGTATATTTTTTTAAGTTCAATATTATATTATATTTCATGTGTATCTCATTCAATAGCATAGAAATGCTACTATTTATAAATATTTTTTTAAAACTAAAATAGATTCTTCTTTGACATAGAGTTGTATATAATTCATGTATATCTTTGTATATGTAGGAGCTCTTTGTTATCATGGATGTCTTTGACATAGATGAACTATTAGGTGAAAATCCCCCACCGCAACCCCCTCCTCCTCCTCCACCTCCACCTCTACCTCCACCTCCACCACCACCACCACCACCACCTCCTCCACCTCCACCCCCTAGATTGGATGAAATTTGTTTAAGAGAACGAATTAATGAAAACCTACAAGTGATTGAATAAAATATTACTTCTATCCAAAAAGACCCAATCATGCCACTCCATCTTCTAGAGTTTGCAAAATCAATGCAAACTATTGTCGAGTGTAATCGATTATCACTAACATAGAAATGATACTCCCTCAAAAAAAAACTGTTATCTTATGTACTATCATGGTCATGTTTATATATAATGTGCACAAATATGGCCACTTGCACTGAGTTGTATTATTGTGATTGAGTTTCCTCTTGTGGTTTTACAGTATAATTTTCTGCAATAACCACAACTGATACTATTTTTCCAACAGGAAATGTGTTCTTGCATATGTGAAACTGTTCATCAAGCCATCGGGCATGTTGGGAATGTTTCACATATTTTGGAACAATATGACTTTTAAACTGACTAATAAATGCATTCACACTATTCTGTTTTGTAATCAATTCTAAATGTTTCCCCATCTTTCCATCCTTTAGAGGGTATTCTATATTTTTAAATCTCCTAACATAAACCATTTTTTTTCCAAACTCAGATGAAACATGTTCATGCAAACATTCACCTATCAAAGAATAGTTCCCACATAAATTGCAAAGGTCATAAATGCATGAACTGGAAAGAAATAATTGTTCATTAGGTGGTTTACAAAATAAACTTCCAATAAAATCTTTTATAGTTTCAGGTGGAACATAAACACCACAATCCTACACAAGCTTAGTACCATGCAACATACAATGTATATATCGAAAAACATCATAATAGTAACGAAACTGAACATGAGTTTTACAACAAGATATTCTTTGTTTATTGATTTTAACATACCAAGGTTTTCATTTTTCAAATGATCTTTGACTAATTCATAAATTCATTAACACATATTCATCACTAAATTTTTTAAAGAATTCAGTTTGAGTCATGTCAAGAAGATGTTTTGGATGAGGATCACGATTTTTTTATCCCACCCTTAACTTTAAAACATCTCTAGCATTTGATGAAACTCTAGTGTTATCATGCCAAAATTTTGCAATTAATTGTTTAGTTTCATCATTTAATTTCATGTCCGACCTTTGAAGTCTACCACTAAAACTCCAATGGTTTAGTGGATCAATTTCAATTGTGTCTCTTCTTTTGGCCGCTCTTGACAAGGTTCTACGATGTAAGTTCAAGTAGCCACTTATATCACTTAACATTCTTTTACTAACAATTGTTTTGTCAACTATAGCAGGTGTTATAACTCTACGTGTTGCATTCTTATCTTTAGATCGACTTGTTTTTCCGATAGAATTGATGGTACTTGAAACAGTAGATACAACTTGCTTATATGATTCATCTTTTTTTTGGTTTTGCATAAATACCTATTTTTTTCATGACTTTATGCATTTTTTACATTTTTATTAATTGTAGCATTAATTGACATTGGAATCCTAACTTTTAATTATAGAAAAATTGTTTATATAATCTGTTCGCATGTGTTCTAATTTATCTCCAAGAAACTAACCCATTAAGATTATCTTGCCCATTGCTATCAATAGTAAACAAATTACATTCATTTTCTTTTAGAGAAGGTGGTGAAATATTTTCAATTTTCATTTCTTTTTGTATTGGTGTATGAAATTTATATCTAGCTTCATTTAAATCAGCAATTTGACTAGCATCATAGTCTTGGGGATTTAAAAACATACCAGGATTCAAATCCACATGAACATTTGCATCAATGGTCATACCTGTGTTTGGTTCTACATTTCTTGCATCCATTATGATCTCTTCAATGGTCTCATCTACAACGGTCATTGAACTAGATGCTTCGGAAATGTTATTCAATTGTCATTGTTGTGATCTTCGATCTCTTTGGCATTTTCCCTCCTCTCTTTGTGCTTGAATTTCATCCGTTATCATTGTCCTCTTTTGTTTCTTTTGGTGTTGCTTAGAACCCATCTTTACAAACTCCTCTTCAAAAAATAATATCTTTTTACTGAGTTCTTCTGAAATTTGTGTAAAAAATATTAAAAAGTACTACCAAATGATGTAAAAAATGTTTGTTAGTATGTATTTTAATGATAGTGTGGTAAATTGATGCAATCTGTCTTTCTTTTACAGTAATGGTTATTTAGGAATAGGGGCCCATTATTTAAATAATGAGACCTCGTTTCTAAAGTGTGGGCCCGTTAGTAAATCCAATGGTCAAAAAAATGGAACGGGCCGCTATTTATAAAATGGGGCCTTGTTATATGGAAGTTGATTCCAAAACCCACCACTTGGCTAGGGATTAGGCCTGGGATAGGCCTAGATGGCCACACCTGAGATATGAACCCGTAAATTCAAATCTCCATGAATGAAAGCACAAATATGAACTTTTGAAAGTACACTCAGAGGGATATCTTTTATATTACTGACTTTTTCCAAGATTCAATCTCTAGGTGTTTCAAAATTTAAGCTCAAACAAGACAAAATCTGAAAATCAAGGAAAACACTTCCACTTTTTGGCTAAAAAGTGGACTCAGCTTCTTGCACTGAACCACTTCCCCAAGTATCTCATATCCAAAATACTTTGAAATGAATTATCCTAAGTCAACTTAAGTAAGGTGTAATTATATCCTATATGAATAAATAATAACACCACCAAAAACAAAATGGCTTTTTGTGGCTATGGTGAAAACTAGAAAATTATTTTTCTCCAGGATGAGTTGACTTTTCTACACAAGGTTGAGATTCTCATAATTTGGACAAGAACTTAGCAAATATAGATTTTTGTTACCATTTTGGAATTATTTGTTCAACCCAACAAGCCCATGAATCACATGCAATAAAATCATTAGTCACAAATGGAAATCAAGCAAGATAGATGTTCCCAACAACTTAATAATTATATTGATGCATAAAAGATTAATGACTACAAAAGAATAAGGAGATACTTTATAGAAAGAAAGAGAAACCTAATATAAAATTAGGAAACTAGAATAAGATCAACGAAATAAAGATTATATTGATTAAGTGAGCTTAAACTAAAAAAATATGCCTCCTAAATATAGAATGCAATAACAAACAGCTCATGAGAGAAAGGAAAAGGTATAAAACTGGAAAGAAAGATTGAATAAGGTCATATTCCAACTTATTTATACTTATAATTTTTTTAACTAGCTCAAAGTAAAATGGACCCACTATAAATTTATCATATTGAATATCAATAATGGGTAAAATAAAGATATAACACACAAACAATGACAAATAATACAAGAAAAAATTACAACCCCAACATAAATCTTATGTCCATGACGTCAATTTTATCCATGTTTTTTATTAGGATAAATAGGTTTTGAGGGGATGAGAAACCCCGTACAAAAGGTTTTGAAGGGACCTGAAACCCTCAAATTTTTCATAGATTCAAAACCAACAAAGGGACATTGTATAAAGATAGATAAATAATACATAGTATCCAAAGCTAAACCAACACCAGCCAAACTACAAAGATAAGATAAAACAAACCACACTGGTAGAAGCAACAAATCTAAAACAACGAATAGATCTCGAAGACAAAAAAATAGTGTTTGTGTGGCCTCCTCAGCCAAAAAGTATGGTTTTCCAAAGCTCCCTTAACTAGTAACATAGTTATCAGGAAATCATCAACAAAACCTGATCCTAACCAAGAACAAAGACTGGCCAAACTAGGCCCTTGAAAACTTCCAGCATCTAGCCTAGCCCTAAAAAAGAGGAAAATACATAGGGTATTTCCACGCTCCATCAACCTTGAGAGTGGGTTTAATAAGGTTCCCACAACCAATAACAATGAGTCTTATAAGGCTCCCACAACTATCAATAGGTTTTTGAAAGAAACCCTTAACCTTGATTTCGAGAAAGAACAGATAAATGTACAAGAAAACTTCCAAAATCCCCTCCTCAATAGGGGATAAGGGAGGTACACAATATAGCAGACCATTCTCTTCTCTCCAATAATAAAGAAATAGGGCATCAACAACCCCATGCCAGTACTTTCCATCTTTGATAGCAGCACCCATGGCATTCAAAATAACAACCAATAGACTGAGCACCAACATATCATCTAGAATCTCCACTTCAATTTGAGAAAAAGGAACAAATATAGCACAAAGGCTAGTGCTAGCTCCCTTATGAACAAAAAATAGGGCATCAACTCTTAGACAATTCAAGTAACAGGAAGACAACTGAGAGGGGGGTGAATCAGTTGTCACAAATTACCAAAACATTTAGCAATTAAAACTTTAATACCGAAACCCAAAACATTAATACCGGAAAGCCTAAACCAAATACCAAAATAGCAATTAAACCAATTAAGTATAACCAATAATCAGAGAATAAATACCATCCACATGAGACCAATATATATATGTGGAAAACTCAATAAAGGGAAAAACCACAGTGGGAAGCCTACCCACAGTCAAATAATACTTATGTAGTAAGTATGGGAATTACAATTGAGGGGCGTACACTTGTAGGAAGGCCAATAGCCTAGAGTGCACTACTCATCACAAAAGGAGTCTCACTGACTACATAGAAATCTAGACTACAATCTGAAAGAATGAATGAACTGCAAAGATAGAATCTCCTATGCCTAAGTACAATTCCGGTTAAGCTCAATATTGGAGGACTAAATCCTCTTACATAAACCCAACTTGATCTTTAATGATAGACCAGATCCTCTGCTTGAATGATATTACATTATTTGTACATTACATATCCATATCCCATTTATATATCCTAATATCCCTTGATGATCTACAATGAGATCTTACATCATATATATACAAACCCTCAACCATAAACAATCAGGTCGGCCACTAGATAATAAGCCAATTACATAATTACAAAACATGTCAGCCTTAGACCAAACAAATAATATCCAACACATAAAACATCCCAGAAACACATTGAGACGTCCAATCCACATGTCACATCAAGTCAGTCCATAACCTATATGAACCGGGACCCAATATAGGTCCACATGCTAAAGCAATGATCTCCATCCGCCAAGTCTCAAACATGGTTTCTAGCACCATCCTAAATCCATAACAAAAGCTGCACCAACACCACTTATGCATATCATCAAAGATCTTCATCAAATATGTGTCGATGAAACCCTCGTCGTAACCACAAACCAATCCTCCAAGCAAACAGGATAGCATCCGATCACCATACAAAAACCAACTTGTTCAATATGAACATGAGTATCATGAATAAGCCAATTTCATAATCAAACATGCCGGATCATGCAAGATCAAGTCTAACCAGAAACCACACAACCTACTAGGACAAGAAGGGTGTCGATAAAGCATCCAAAACAGCTAGTGTTGACATCAATGACAAAACATCAATGCGACACATAATCAATTCCTCCAAATGGGCCAACATCAACATCCCCCCAATAGCACTTTCGTGCAACTTTAAAAGCATCAATCTCCACCTCAAAAGGAGAAATGAAAAATCCAGCCACATCCATCTCCCCCTCAATAGAAGACAAGACCACCTCAATAGAAAATACTAGAGAAGCCCAAAGATGCAAAAAATGAATCTCAAGAACCACAACCTAGGAAGAACATTGAGAGAGACCAACAACACCCAAACCAATGAACCAGGAAGGGGTTACAAGATATAACCATAAAGGGACAATCCCCATCCACTTGAAACAACCCAAAGACAAAGGGCACACAAAAAACAAAATGGAATAAAACAAATAAGCCCCCAAGCACCACCAAAGAGGATCTATTGTACAACATTTATGTCAATTCCCCCAAGCACCACCAAAACAAAGGTTCTATTGTACAACATTTATGCCAATTCCCTCCCCACATCGACAACATAGGAAGAAAAAATAGATAGGAGAATGAAACAAAGAATTCCACAAATAAGGTTTTGTAAGGTTTGAGTGTACGAAAAGTATCTTGGAAATAGATTAAATGAGAAAAATAAATAAGGAAAAATCCTCTCCAAATGACATAAAACATCCAAACAAGCCTGCTTAGGTAATAGAAGGAATTAAATTGAGCACCAAACAACTACATCCAACACAAATGTATTATCAATATCATCCCATAGGAAAAAAAAGATTAAGACTATGTATCACCCACACAAATAGGTGTCTCATATGTAAATCATGTGTACTCGGCGACATGTAATGAATATTATTAAAAAAAAATTAAAAAATTTTCCTTGAAAAGAGGCAAGTCTAGTGTTGTCTCTAGAAGAAACGCCCATTCTAAGAAGAGAAATGATTAAATAAGTCTCATGACTTTCTTATAAAAATTATCAATTATCCACATGTTGAAATAAAAAGTTTTCATAATACAATGAGGTGAAACACATTTGGTTACATATGAAAACTTGTGAATTGTAATCTTCAATGGTAAAGATGGTGTGATAATACATGTGTCATAACAAACATGGAGGATTAAATGACTATTATCAAGTGCGTTTAGCATGAACTACATGATGAAACTTAGAAACAAATCTACATATTACTCCAAAAAAATTTCAGACAAAGTTCAATTTGAAAGAATAGAAGGTGACAAAAGAAAGATAATGAGTCTACTTTTAGTGGATATTTTGAACAACCCGTGTCATAATTTCAAGTCCAAAACCTAAACTTATACCCATTAAAAATGAGAACTTTTTATTGTCCAAGATGTCATGTCTAAATGGGTATCCATTACAAATGCATAACTATTTTAAAATGGGTATAAAAATAATAAAGATTTAATTTATTAAAGATAATGACAAGCTCATTTTACCTTATTTTAATATATTCATTGCCTCTTTTCTTATTTCCACCAGTCTCCTGAGTTTTCCCTTTAATTACTCCATATTTTTTTCTAGATGAACAATTCTCCACTCATGCCCGATTTTCATAACCCTAATATCTTTCGTTAATTTTTGAGTCATCTTCAGGAGATTGTCAGTTTTGTCCGGTGAGGGGTTCTCTATGAAGGTGTTAATTATATCCTTAATGCCTTGTTTAAGGAGGGAAATTTCACTGTTCACCCACTCAAAACATTTCTCTTGGTTGATGGTAGAGTTAGCCAAGAGCATATCAAAATCAGTTTATTCCTTTTTATATTCTCCCGGGTCCACATTCAGGGGAATATCCAGTTTGATTTCATCATCCCCTTTACCCTTTGTCTCCACCCACTTCCCAATTTTCTTCTTTTTCGATCTTTGAGGGCCCAAGTCTTGGGGTTTAGAAAAGGGTATTTTCAACTTTTTAGCTGCAAATCTAAGAGAGATTTTGCTTTTCCTGATACTATTAGTATCAGGAGTAGGTTTCTAGGGGGAACCCTCATCCTCTAAAGGCCTATAATCTGAGTCATCTGACAGATGGAGATCATCTCAATCCATGGCCACTTCACCCACCTCCTTATCAAACTCAATAGCTAAGACCACATGCACATCATGGATAGCCAAGTATTTGGGGTTTTTTATAACAAGGGAAGGCTTAACCTCATACACTTTGTCATATTCCAAAATGAGGAGGATTAAGCCCTCATTCAAAATAGGATTCTCATTTGTTTTAGCAAGATTTATAATATTATGCTCAAGCAGAGACATTAAATAAAAAGGCAGAGAAATTTTTCCATCATGCCTAAAATGATTCAAGATGGTGAAATGATAGGAAAAAATACTGGCATAGGGGCCATCCAGAGTAATGTACCTCATAATTATTTCCACCATATCCACCCAAATATTAAAGAGCTCTTTACTATTGTAACCCCCATTAGGAATTTTCCTTACTCTATTTCTTTCACTCTATTTGTCATAGACAATTAACAGAGCTTCCTCCGAGGTCTTTCTCTCTCTATAGAACTTTTTTTCTTCCATATTCAACCCAATAATCTCTGCTATGAAATGCTCATCAATCCTAAATTTGGCACCATACACACTAAGAACACTTTTATACCAGCCCTTCACAAAATCTTTGGTTAACTTGTGATTCTGGCCATGAAAATTTTTTGGGTAAGGCTCCAAACCACCATCCACAATTTCTGTCCATTACTCCTTGTTTTGTTCCCACTTCTTGCATGAAGAAGACTCCATTTTGTTCTTATCTCCCCATATAAAAAGAGTACCTCTACAACTTTTGATGTTCACAAAAATAATACCAAACTCGAACCAATGGATACAAAACCAGACCAATAGGAACAATCTAAAAAGTTGACTTCACTCATCACTCATTTCTAGAAATGACTTTACTCATATGAATCGATGGTATAATTAATATTTGGTCATTGGGAAATATTTTTGGCATCCCTTCATGTTAGCTCACACAAGTGAATTGGAAAGGACTCCCTCGTTGTTCACCATTTGATTTCATCATTTAACACACAAAGATTTTCTATATAATCCATAGGCATATTAACTTCCCTAAAGACTTCGGTAATTTAAATTTTGTCCAAATGGGCAATCATACTGAGACACTCCTAGATTAAATGCTTGATTGTCCAACCAGGAGGCATCTTTTTAATTAGGCAATTAATGATATTCAGAGAGCCACTTTCTAACCAAACCTTTTTATATCCTCCATGATTAGCTAGTAGAAGCCTAATGTAGGCTGCATTTGAATGTTTATAGTTTATAGAGAACATTGCTGAAGTATTTAGAGACTTATAAAATAAAACTATCAGAAGGGTCTTAATCTTTAGATTCACCATGTTCCCTCCATTTCTTAATTTATTCACATCATCTACTACCTTCTAACATGTGAGGCTAATTTTCTCTTCTCAATTGAGTTTTATTGGATTTAAAAAATTGGATGCGTTGTGGAAGAAATAGATCAATAATTAACAAGGGAATAGAAATATTGAAATAATATAACTTGACCTAGGCACTTAGGGTTCACACACTCTATTAATAGTGTTTAATTTCACATTACAAACCTCCAAGATCAAAGAGAAAACAAGAAAACCTATGACAAATGAGAGTAGAAAGAAAGATGTGCTAGATTCATCAAAGGACAAGATTATAGAATGACATAGTTAATAATGAATTTCTTAATAGAAAGCTAAAGAAGCCCTAATCTAATATTAATAAAATGAAAAATTATAAAGGAGATAAATATAGCTCAACTAAAGTGAACTTAAGCTTAACTATAAATATAATTCTCTAACACCTCCCCTTAAGTGAAACTTAGATAGAAGTTTTAAAAACTCAAAAAACATGAAATTCAATAATAGGTCTTTGTAATTAAAAGTTTGATGAGGTACCCATGTACAAAAAAGTCTCCTTTCAACTAGAGGATGAGAGGAAAATCCTCTCTAAAAGACAAAATAAAGAGAATCATGGACTAGGAAGCCTCTAAGAACATGAAGAATATCCTTAAAGCACAAAGATGTTGTAGACAATTGTTAAATGATAACTACTATAGTGTTCAGTGAAGAACCTACTCTTAAATTAGGATGAGGATCTAGATCAAGAAGATGAGAATTTTTATGAGCACCCTCAATAGTAGTACTCAAACAAAGAACAAATAGGAAAAAAAAAAAACATCTATTATTTGAAGATATAGATCGTACATAAAACTACCTGGGTGACGCTAATGATACTATTGAACCATGGAAGAGTAAAATACTAGTAAAAAATATAGGTGCCAATAATCTAAAGAACTGACCAACTATGGATAAGTTGCACCCACAAAATGGGAATGCAAGAGTGTCTATATAGTAAAATCTACATCTTACTAAGATACAATCATTATGTCTTGATAGCTCACTCCAAATAAAAACCAAGGAAGCATTCACCCCAACAATATAAAATCCCCATAATGTTGAGAATGGAGGGAGATGATAGGTCCACTAAATTGTATGTCACCAAGTAGTGCATGAAGGAGAAGAAACAACTAAACATGCACAAGAAAGTACATGCAATTGGAAAATGGACTCTGTTTGAGCAAGTTATTGTCTCAAAAGTGAAAAAAGAAGGTTTGAATTCAATGCCCTATATAAATCTCAAGGACTAGAATCTAGGGAAAAAAGAAGTACCATTCGGTAGCTCTCAAAATAATATGTCCAATAATATCTTGTTTTTGAAAAATGGACACTATATGTAAATGTTATGACCAAATGAAAAGCATGCTAAATTTAGCCAACTAATAACTAGAAAATATTACCCTTGTAACTTAACTTATGAAAAAATTGCTTACTAAATGGAAAATTTGGCAGATACCGTAGTGGTTTTCTGGGATTAATCACTTGACCTATAAATTTTATTTTGTTTTTAATTTCAAATAAAATAAGTTTTTCCTAGATTGTTTTTTATGTTTTTCTTGTTCTTTTTAATTTATTAGTGAACTGTGATAAATTTTCAAAATCTTATGGATACCCAATTGTTATTTTGGCATCATAAATAGAATCCAAATTTTTTTTCTCCAATATGATCTAATGTGTATATTCTAAAAAAAAACACTTCTATATCCACAAAAAAAGTATATTTGGTGACCAAGATGAGGAAGAGATGGTGGCTAGATACCTCAATGGGCTAAGGTATAATATCCAAGATGAACCCATTCTTACCACCCCAAAGATAGTAGAGGAATGTTACAAGCTATCCATCAAGGCTTAAGAAAAGTTGAGAAGGAAACGAGATAAGCAAGTGAGAGGAAAGAAAAAGATTTTAAAGGTAGAGGAACTTTTGGGGGAAGAGGATTGTCCTCCAAGTCCCAAGATGAAGCAACCAACCAACAAGAACAAAAGGGCGAGTAAAGTAGCGGAGGCAAATTTAGAGGAAGAAGACCTAATGGAAAAGGAAGGTTTGGAGGCCAAGGGAGAGGGTATAACACCTTTTTTGGTAAGTGCATCAATTGTAATTAGTTTGAACACCCTGCAAGGAGGTGCCTGTATAATAAAGGATCAACCTCACAAGGTGGAGAGATAAGAACCCAAATTGTACAAGAAGAAGAAAATGAAAGTGTGAATTCACCTTCTCAGCATGCTTCCCTAGAGATATTTGAGTCTTTGATGCTAAGGAGAATATTGATAAAGGTGCCAATAGTCCAAGAGCCTCCACAAAAAAGTACTTATTTCAGACCACTTGCAAATCACATGGGAAGGTATGTAAAGGTGGTCATTGATTCAAGTTCAATGGATAACTTACTAGCTTTAGAAATGGTGGAGAGATTGAATAAGGATTCTTAACCCCACTCCATACAAAGTGTCATGGTTGACTAAAGGATGGTAGGTCTTTGTAAATGAGCAAGCATGGGTGGAGTTCAACATATGAGGTTACAAGGACAAAATATTGTGTAACATCATCCCTATGGATGTATACCACTTACTCCTAGGCAGACCTTGGCAATATGACAGAAAGGGAAAGCATGATGGGCACACAAACATCTATGTGATACAAAAGGATGGGACTTCATTCACTTTGACTCCACTACAAGAAGAAGGAAAGCATAAGAAGATTGAGCCTAGTGTAATGGTGGTTGGGGAGAAAGAGTTCTTGAAGACAATAAAGCAAGGAGGACAAGGATACATTATACTAATTAGGCCATAATTATTCCTAACAATAACATACATTGATGATTTGCCTAAGTGTTGGCAACAACAATGTAGGAAAACTAAGAGGGGAGTGAATTAGTTTTCACCAAACCATGGTGGGAACCTACCCACAATAAGATGATACTCTGCAATAGTATGTGAAAATAGTACAATGGGAAATGCACACATATTCAAGCACACTGCCTAGAGCTCACTACTCAAAACAAAAAAGTGATACAAACTTGGGAAGGCTCGCTGCCTTACAAAGGTCAGACAACAATCCAAATTATATGAATTGAAAGAATAGCATCTCCAAATGCCCAATCACAGTTCTGGTTAAACAAATTGTCTGCACAATGACACTTCTCTGCTCTACCACACTACCAAATGACCAATTTGCTTGTTCACACATATAATAATCTAACAGATCATAAATAAAACCATAGACATAGATCTTACATGATTACAACACTTATTTATACAATTTATCAACCTTTACTCCAAGGTTGACTCAACACATAGAACCTAATTAGAAAATTATATCACACTATACACAAATCAATATCAGACCAATACAATGTTGACAAGCAAATAGCATGGACCCAAATCAACTCCTCAAATACACAAAACCACCGAATAAATTGTCGAGATCATCCACAACATGCAACAACCATTGGGTCAGCTAGAAAGTTGTATAGCATGAAGACTACCACTAGATCAATAAAATATTTAATTACATGCACAACGATTAATGTGGACCACCAAAATCCATAGAGAATTATCGAATAACTGTTGTCATAGAGGATTGCACCCATGATGCTAAGTGTGAAACCAAGCAATCCTATGAAACATGGAAACACCTTCGATCATGTGGGTTTCTCAAGTTGAAGGTGAATCTCTAGAGACCAAGTTAGCTTCATGTGTTGATGCATCTCTTACACTAACATATTAATGAGAAAAGGGTTAAAATCTTGCATGTAATAAAAAACCTATCCTAATGGAGGTGATACACCAAAATGATGTAGTTCTACTTGTTTCCCTAAAACTATAGCCACTTGCAAAAAGACCCAAAAATTATTTAACAAATCAAATAGGATCATGAAACTCATCAACATTTCATGTGAAGGTTCGAAGTTATCCAACTTTCGTATGTAGGAAAAGTGCTTTTTCACAACATGCAAAGAACTGAAAACTAGATGAACACAACCCACAACTTGAATTTACTATAAAATTTTCCTATTTATGCAAAGCATAAATGAAACAAAGCAAAGGATTCAAAATTAAATCACAATAACTCTATCAAATAATTTAAATCACAATGGAAAAAAAAAGAATGATTAATAAGGAAATGAAACTCTCTATTGCAAAACTGAAAATAATCTCTATTAAAATGTTTAAAACTGAAAAAAGTGTTGAGATACAATACTTTTTATTGTATGTGTGAGAAAAAAGAAAGAACTAGAGGGAAAAAAATGAGAGAGAATATATAGAACCCACCATGTACATCTCTTTCAAAAACCCTAATAGAAAAATCTGCATGAGAAAAATCTTTGGGCGAATTTACCCAAAAATGCTAAAAAATTTGTCATGCCAAAAAATGTCAAAGTAGTTATTAATGCTCAAAAAAGTTCTCCAACTGCAACTGAATGAAAAAGAACTCCCACTTGCAAATATAGAACTGCCAATCTTGCCCAAAATAGCTCCACTGAAAAAGTAAACTCCCAGTCAAATTTGCATCTCTATGTACCAAAAATAGCTCTAAATGGAAAAAATCCCCATCTGCTGAAAAGAGAAAATCCAAGATGCCATATCTCCAAAAATAGCTCCTCTAAAAAGAACCCCACTTCTGAAAAATTATGTATGATAGTCTGAGCTAAAAATAACTCAAACTAAAAAATAGTTCATCTTTGTAAAATGCATGGTACTAAACTCTTAAGTGCATTTATTATTTAGTTCTTTCATTTAATCAGGTAGAAGTAATTTTAAATAAAGATTAAAATAATCTTTATAATACTTTTTACTTCTACTTCTATTTATTTAAAAGAAATAATTAATAATTTATTATATTTATTTATTTATAATGGCATTTAACTTTATTTTTCTTTTCTCTTCAAAATAACATTATTCATAAATAAAATACAATAAATTTAAATGGAGCTTTTGCACTAAATAAAGTTGGGTTTGAATCGCCCCGACTAACATGACTATTAGGACTTCAGTCCTAGTGGGAGTTCTGAAAACTCAACCACACAAAAAAAGTAGCTCTCAAAAAATAAAATGAGTCCATAAAAAAATCATAAAAACGAATTAGAGCATAGCTAGCTAAAGATAATTCGAAACCCTAAAGATTCTCCACTTCGCATTTTTGTCTTCACCATGAAGACTTCCCTCTGGCTGCCATACATTCCTCTATTTGAGCATTGAAATGAGACTTTGAAGGCTAGAATGAACAAGGGTTTCAAAGTTTACATGCGGTATGTGACTTATTTCCTTTTATGTGTTGTTATCTTTTTTTAGAGAAGTATTACTCTAGAATATTTCTTTTAAATCATGCATATATCTTTTGAATGGGGTCTTTTCTGATAGCTTGGATGAAGCCTTCTATATATGTTCTTTCTAAGCCTAGTTTGTAACTGTAGTGGCTTCCTGTGCATAAAAATTAGTAGAAAATCATACTTTTATGCATGTATTTCTTAGGGTTTCATAGCAAAATGACTGTGATTTTCCCTTTATGAAGTAATTCTGCACTGCTCAATTTTTTTGTTTCATCTATAGAAAATTTATTTCTTTGAAAGTCGTATATGTATTTAGGATTTCTACATGTGTTTATTCAAAGATCACTATGTAAATAGTATTTGCCTTTGCAAAATATGTATCCTTAACTTCCTTAACTTCTCCATTCTGCGGCTACCAAAAGACTATTTATAATGTTGAAATCTACTCCAACTTTTGTATCTTTTTATCATTTTAAGGTTGTCTTTAAGGTACATTGATAGTACTATCAATGCTTTGAGATGGATTTTTTTATCTTATTGGTTGACCATGTGAATATATACCTTCATCATATTGTATCCTCCTTCTTGGATAACTATGAAGCGGTTCATTTGACTACTATGTGTAATTGGCTTCGAATAAGACCTTGTATGTGCCTTTTGATCATTGGAAAGGAAACTTCCACTACCTATTTTTAACAGTTATGAATGTCTTTCTCAAAAAGATACTCTACAACCGATCTTCCATGGTTTCTATTTTTATACCTTTTGTGAAATTTTTGGCACACTTTTCCTTGACATTTGATGATTTTTATTGCTGACCGAACTTGAATCCTTATTACTATATTTTCCCTTTACTTGATCATTAAATGAGTGTTAACTTCATTTCAAATGACTATACTTTTCATTATTTATTAACTTCATGCTAGTCTAGATGTCTTATCTTCTTTAAAACCACTTTTGATAGTGAAGCCTATGAATATTGTTCTTTTGCATTCAACTTGCTGCTTTCACTATCTTTTATATTTATTGGGCATGACTGCTATTTATTTTTGTACCTTGTCATAATGA
Source organism: Cryptomeria japonica (assembly GCF_030272615.1). Classification (NCBI taxonomy): domain Eukaryota; kingdom Viridiplantae; phylum Streptophyta; class Pinopsida; order Cupressales; family Cupressaceae; genus Cryptomeria; species Cryptomeria japonica. The sequence goes on along the minus strand of NC_081415.1, from coordinate 511,770,167 downwards.
TTGTAACAACTATGTGACTAGTATTCCTTAGGCATATTGCTATCATAATCATGACTCCTCCATAGATAACTATCAAAATGATCCCTCATGTACTATCAAGATGATCCCTCATGTGCCTTAATGCCCATATCTATCATCTTTGTTTTTCTTGAAAAGGCTTCTTCATTATTAGTGGTTGTTTGTTTTGACCTTTAAGACTATCAATGCTCAATGTGAATTTGTTTAACTAAAAGAGTGATGTTATATACTTTAACAAGTTTTTCAGATCAGTGACTTGTTCTTTGACAATGATATCTCCATTTATGGTATTGGCATTGGTGAAGACCATTCACTGTAATGATTGTCATTTTACTCCTATATCTTTTCATGGCTCTGTATGCTGTATTCTTCAGCATCAATTCTTGTACTAGCATTCACTATGTTTGATGATAACAAGTATTGATCATCATTCTCAAGCTTCTTATTATTCGTGATGTTTTCTTCTCCTCATAAAATGGTTGTCGCAATGGTTACTTCATGAGTGCAAATGTATTGTCATGATGGCATTTTGTATTAACTGTCTTATAGCTATAATGAAACTGCTCTTTATCCCTCTTGACAATGAGTACCATAAATAATTATGTATCAAGCATTGATGCTTTTTTAAACATTAAGACATACAAATTGATAATGATTTTGAATTTTTAGTTTCCTTGACACTTGATAATGTTCATGCTTGTGTTGGTTGTGTATGATCATTGAGACTTCTCAGTTGCTGCCAATGTTGCTTTCTTCAGTACTGTAGCATATTTCTAAGTATTTGTTCTTGTATTAAATTGTCTTAAATTCTTCTTTCAAAGCTACCATGATAGACATGCATTTTGTTTTGTTTCAAGCTTGTGCACTACTTCCTTTGTTTATATTGTGATATGAATGACACTGTTTGTTATATGGTGCATCTGAAGATATAGGGGTTTACCTGCATAAGCTCCAATCATAAAATGACCATTACCTTAATCGATAATGTATTATTATGACCATTCTCACTAATGAATTGCAGCAGCTGGGACTGTCAACTTATTGGTATTTCTTCACGAGTATACTATTTGTTGCTCACAACATTTTATTAGTCCTTTAACCCTCTGTGATAGTCCTTTAACCCTTTGTGATAGTCTTGATTTTCCTTTATCATTGGCAAGGCTTATATCTGACTTTTACATTTGTAGGATTGTGCATACAACTAACAAACTCCCCTCTCTGATGGTGATTATCATTTATGGTAATATTGATGGTGATGGTTTCTTTACATACTATAATATGCTTAGGAGGTGATTTTACTTTATGTTTTTGTAGGCTCAAAGTGACTAAGACTTTTGTACAATGTGTTTGGCTTATTATTTCTCTAATATACCACTCTAATGGGTCTCTAGAGTCTTTATCTCTTGATGACTGTCTTTGAATATGTTTTTGAAGGCGCCTTCATTGTCTTAGGAATTGGTACGCTTTGTCATCTAATAAAGATGAGTATCTCTATAAACTGTGAGTAAAGACTATATGTCACAATATTTGTGATTGTTGCTATGAAGTTGATTTGCACTATCATGACTGCTCCTATGTATTGATAAATAGTTTTCCCTTAACAACAATTTTGAATACTTCTGTAATTTATTTTATTCATGGCTAGAATAATCTCTAATTATATCTATGACAATTGCATGGAGGCATTATGATGTTGCTTAATTATTTACTATGATAAACTCATTAATGTTTCCTAGAATGTCTTAAGGAATATGGATCTACTTTTTATCATTTGGTAAAGCTACTCAAGATACATCTCATTCTTCTAATATTAATTCTCTAAAGACCTTTGATTAATTCCCTTTGAAACCTGTCTCAAGTTATGTGACTGTGACTTCTTTAAAGATGTATGATTGTGTACTTAAATTGTGATATGGAAAGCTCTATTTTTTTATCTATGCTTTGTGCCAAACACATCAAATACTCTATTTATTGTCATTTTGGGATTGTACTATTGCATTGTATGATGCATTATCCACATTGTCATGCCTATTATTTTGAATAATCTCGCTATAATGGGCTATCATTTTCTACATTTACTGTCTATAATAGCGGGATTCGTCTTCATGCCTATGCTGCTACAAAGATCTTTTGCTACTCTTAGACCTGAAGATGTCATTATCTTGAGATTATATTATGCCTTTGTCTCCTCTGTTATTAGTTTTATGGGGACTATGATAGGACTATGTATGATTGCAATAAATCTCCCATTTCTTTGTGTAGTATATCACTTCTTTTGACTTTCTTCATATTGTTTAACATTCACTTTCCTTGACTACTATGCTATGAGGGAAATAGCTTTGGTTGTACTATGTTTAATAGTAGATTGCAACTTATTGCCTTTGTAACTACACTCCACATAAGTTATCTTCTAATTTCTAATGAATATGTTATTTTAAATGTTACAATGATCTTTGATAATGATGCTCATTTATATTCATTTCTTTTAGTCAAAGATTGTTGACTGTAGATGTACCATTTTTCCCTATTATGAATGCTACAGGTGTTTTGAATGATTTTTTCTTGGTATATCATTATGTACTTATAGTATCAACTTTTCACAACCTCCTTATTGATGCTTGATCCCACCTATTCTTCATGATCCATTATTAGAATCTTTCATGAACTACCATGTCATTCTTATTAGTCTTAGGATTCTTATGTTGTAGCTATTCTTTGCACACTTTTGTGATGGTTGTAGTCACTCATTGGATATCGAATGTAGTCTTATTCATTGTTGTATGTGCTCTCATTGAATGACAACTTTTACTATCATTGAGTGACAATACATGGGACTGTGGATACTATTCTATTCCTTGTTTAAGATGATCTTAGATTCTTCTCATGAGTGATAACTTTTATGTTGAGCTCTACCCTTGTGGGAGCCCATTTTAACCCACATACATGATATTTCTTAAATGAAAACTTGTATCTGCACATGAAACAAACAAGAGATAAAAACATGGTTCTTGGTGATATCTCATGGCATTTTTTATGCATTGATTTGATTTGATTTTCTAATATAGCAGTGTAGGCACACTATGAGTAGCCTTGTGCATGTAGGAGTGAAAGGAATGACCCGAAGCTCTAACAAAACCATTTATCTCTATGTTTGAGCTCATCTTATGGAGTGGACAGAGAGGTTCTCTAATCAACAAAGTTGATCAGACTTGACTCTTCTTCAGAAGTCATCAACCTATCCAAGCAATGATGGGTTCTTTCTTTCCCTTCGGCAAACATTCTTTTGTTTCTTTTGTGTTTGTATTTCTATGATCAGTGTAATATTTTCTTTGCTACTCCCACGACTTGTGTGGGATCTTGTAAATAATTTTTTTTTTATAAATAAAAATATATTACATGCAGATGTTTTATTCATGTATATCTTTCTTTATTCAAGCATTGCACATTAGAAATAAGATACTTGTATGGCATACATATTTATTTATAAAAAGAAAAGTTTTGGAAGAATTTTGTGTACCTTTTATCTGCAATACATAAGACTTGTAATAGGTCAACAAAAATTTAGGTGTGATAAAATTTTGGTAACAACAACATCACCAAGCAACATGAATTCCTCTGCAATCACCACAACAAATTGGATAACTATAATCATCATCATTTCATCACCGAAGCTCAAGAACACTTACTGACAAACTAAATATATACTTGTGAAGTTCCAAATCATGAACCATCTAAACTGAGGACACACACGAACATCCCAAACACTCCAAAATCCACACAACATAAAGAATCAATTCCAGAGGAAAACAAACCAAAAATCACATCTCTGCAATATAGAACCAACAAAATAAATAACCATCACACCGGATCACAAATTTACCTCTAAGTAGGTATCAAGTGACATTTTGAAATGGCCACTTTTTTTCCCTTACATGCATAATAGATCTCACACTGTAAATCATTACTACCTAGAAGACAAAACAATAGCTATAAGTAGTTAAGTCGCATATAGACACAATTAAAAATAAAAATATTGAAATATGATGTACAGTTTAGGATAAATGTGGGTGCATGAAGCTAGGTATAATAGCTACTAGTATCCTTACCCTACTATTTCCCCATCATTTCAATTTCATTCAAACTTACAAGTTGCCTTGAACAATAACTTGTGTTGTTTTTGTCAATTTCAAAAGACATAATTGTTACAAATTTTGTCCCACTTTATAATATTCTAGGAAAGTCTCTTAGGTCTGATTTATTGTACAGACAAATTGCGTGACTTATTCAAATAAACGTTTGCATCAAATTATTTTTGAAATATTATAGTATGTTTTTGTAATGTATAAATTTTACATAAAATATGTATTAAAGTATAGTTATATATTCCATGTTTCAAATTAATTAGCAAAAGTTAGGAGTTGTGTCACAATTTAAGTCAATTGACTGGATTTTTTTTAATTATTTATTCAATTGAAATTAAATTGGGTAAAAAAAGTAAAAGGAAAATTCATTATCATAGAAATATATGAATGAAAGATAGAAAGTTACATCCAAAGTTCAATTTAGATAAAATATTAAGGTGCTAACCATAAACAATATGGTATATATTAGAACATGATGACACCTTAAATTTATTGTTTGCTAAATATTATCATTTAATTATATTAGGTTAACATAGAAAACAATATAAAAATTATGTTATTTTACATAAACAAATAAAGTGAGAAAAAATGATTCCCTATACTTTTATACATATGTCAACTAATAATTACTACTTATGGAACACATAATAAACTTTTGCTTGAGACCAACTAGACACTTTTTTCTACCACTTTTAATATATATATTAAACATATAGTTGGAATGTGATTTGATCTATTTAACACACAAACCAAATCTTATAAATAAAACCAATCAATGAATTATCCCCAAAAGCAATCTCAACATTTGCCAAATTTTGTACATTCCTTGATATTGACCCATTTTAGACACTCATATAACATAACCTAGTTTTTCAAATTCAAATTCTTTCTAATATAAAAAAATAGCACTTTAACAAAAAAAATTTAAAAAAATTCAATTTGCATAATATGCAATATAATATTCTAATTAATGACTAAAGATGGAGGAAATAGGAAACTAAATCATGGATTTAGCTTCTTCCAACATCCAACAATGAAGTTTTTCTACCAAAACACACATGAATGCTACAAAACCTACTCCAATACACTCCTATTCCTCAAGATTTGTGTTTTATGACAATGTTGCTCTCAGAAACATGCACAAAGGCTATGATGAAATGGAAATTTGAAATATTATGAATGCAAAAAGTTAGAAAAACAAAGTACAAGATAGTTCTAATGTTATAGTACAAAAGTAAACTCAATTGTTAGATTTCTAGATTTCTAGATAGCTTGAAATGAGAGAGGGGGTGAGATTAAATAGAAGTTCTTTGGGTGGATCCAAGCTGTAGGATAAATTTGAGATAAATATTGGTTTGGAGGTGTAAGCGTTTATGCCATATTCCTTAGGTGAGTGTAATAAGTGGGAGTGAAACAAGATAAATAGAAGATGGATTTGGTATGCAAGAGATTTGGAAAATGGTTATAATAATATAATATATTAATGGATTAAATGAATTAATGGAGAATAATCAAGAATATAAGGATTTAAATGAATAATGATGAGATATAATAGTATTTTAAATATTATAAAATAATGGATGTCATGGATATTATAATGGAAAATAGGATTATTACAGAATGGATCCACCTCGATGATGATTACAAAACTATGATTTTGATAAGATGACACTTTTTAATAGAAATTTTTATGTGTCTACAATGACTATAAGAATATATTGTATATTTAAAAGCATTCCAAAAATTGTTATAATAGATCTAGCAATCATTAAAATATATTGTATAGGAACATGTCAAATCTATAATAGACAATTATTATGATTCAAAAGTAATTTAAGGCTAAATAATGTAAAAAGTACAAGAAACATCTTATTTTCACATTTAATTTTTTTCATATTAAAATTATTATAATCATATTTATTTTCATATAAAAAATAATAATTAATTTAAAAACAATCAAATACATCTTCAAAAATTATGGAAAACTCATGTCTACTATTACTGCAATCTTTTTTGGTTTATTTAAGAAAAAGGACAGTTTAAATTGGTCAATAGGAAAGGCTTCCTATATTATCATCAAAAAGAAACAAATATATATTAGGCACCATTGTAGTTCATATGTCTCCGTATTGTCAATTTCCAATACAACCATTCATCCCATTTTTTAATACTTCTTAGTAGTTTTATAAATATTCTTAGTAGTTTTATCTAGACCAAATAGATTATATACTTATGTTATTAAGGCTCACTATGTTGGTATGGCTCCTTGATGCCTAATTTGTAATATCCAACGAACTAGAAGTAAACCCATAATTTGGCATAATATTCCATTATCTATTAGGTCTCTAATGGTTAAACTCTTTGTTTTTAAAAAAATTGATTATAGGAATTATTTTGATTGTGAAAACTATTAGAGTTTTGAGAGTTACCATAATCTTCTATATATTTTCCAAGAGAATGGTCGAATTTCATCCTTTTAAGTTCATTGGTCACTTGTCTCAGATTCAAGTCTTTAATTCTTCTAATTTTAATGTAAATCATTAAATTCTATTCTACCAATAAGAGGGGTCAAAGTTTATTCAAAATAGAAGGAAATGTACATCATAAGAAGGAAAAATGTCCAACCAAGAAAATAATACAAATATTTATCGTGCTCCACAAGTTGATCCAACACATGAGACAAATCTGGTGATAGTTAACTCCTATCTCCAATAGACCATCCCTCCATAAAGTTAGATGCCCATTTGGGAAGATAATCAGCTATCCCATTCAATTCCCTAGGAATGTGAATGAAAGTGATTGACTCAAAGAAGCTACAAAATAAAAGAATTTGTCGAATAATAATCTGAAGCTACCAACTAACATCATCCAAGGTCTACAGATTCAACAAAGTCACCATTATCTCAGAATAAAATTCAACTATAACCCTTTTCCGATGGAAAGAATAACAATGTTCCACCACTTGACCAAAATACCAAGATCCTCCATATAATTGTTAATCCTCTAAGGATCTGGTTAATACTGAGAGGGGGGGTGAATCATTATTAATACCAATTGAAACTTTAAGCCCAAAATAAAAAATACACCAGATCTAAAACCATTTAACAAATATCTCAACTTCTTTAATCAGATCTAGCAATCTCTTTATCAGATTTGCTTAACACATTAATCAAATCATTTACGACAACTATCAATAATTTCACCACCAAAGAAATATAAAATTGATCATTTATCAACTCATTAACCTTATCAATCAGATCAAATACTTTCTTGAACAACTCCTTATCAGTACCAATAACCTCTGATAAACTTATGATAAAACATCATAATCGGTGTCTCAGAAATAATGCATGAAATGAAACATAAGCAAGAACATCACATGAAAAACATTCACACATGAATATCATAATATTTTGATGAGGAAACCCAAATAGGGAAAACCCACAGTGGGAAATGGCACCCACAAATATTTGTACTCTTTTGAAGTACGCCCTGTTAGGAGCTTGCAATACGCTCGGTTAGGAGTCACCCAGTTAGGGGATTTGCCTAGTAGCTCAGTTAAGAAATTGATGATATTTTAGGATCAACCTCATGGGAGGATTTAACACTCTTTTGAGAGCTTTCTTATTAGGGGAATTAAATGTTTAAGGCCTGTTAGGACCTACCCAGTTAAGGGATTTAACCCGCTGTAACTATTAGGGAACAACAGTAAGAAAATGATTTGTTACTTTCACTTCTCTTCTTGCTTGATCAAATCTAGTTATACACAACACTCTGCAACTTTGAGGTAGATCTCACACTTCACTTTGACATATTAACACATTCCCTATGACAATGGACATCATAAACATCAACTTTGTCTTCCTAAATAGCCATCTTAGCTAGGTCAACCACAAAACCCTAATTACATCATAAATTTACAATTTAACTCATAAAAGATTATCACAGATCGATATACAGATCATTACAACAAATTACAATGCAATATCAACTGTTGGTTGATCATAACTCATCACAAAAATCTGATTTGTACCAAAGTCAAACCCTCAAAACACTCTACTAAGTGTTTCACTGATACCCAAGAAATTCTTCCTTGAGTCGTGCCAAATAAACAATTAAATCTTTCACGCAAGTTGTGTCATTTTACCAACTTCATGTAGACTCGTCGTCGATCACCGTCATAACAAAAATCATTACCAGTTTGATGATTTCTTCACTGATCTTAAACCCTACTAAAACCTTAGAAACAATTCATTGGAAATTTGAAACATGCCTTCCGGTAATCTTCACAAGTTCTAGTTTCAGTTAGATACACCTTTCCATGATACAAGTTAACCATCCAAACTACAAATCACCAATCATCATTGATTGACTGATCCAATCAAAATATCTTTGCTTTACTGGTTAAAGTCCTATTTCATAGAGTTTACTTCCCTACTGGTAAACCCTATCTTTTGATAAACCAAATCACTTAGATACTAAAACAAAACATCAAGAACATCAGGAACATCATTTGACATCAGTTGCTCTCAATGACAACACAAATAATTGATCATGTCAGCTATTCATAGAATCTTAATCTCTTCATCACAAATAGACTTCTATCATTTACCGATGCAGTCATTAGTCTTCAAGTACATTAACTCATCTACATAAGTTATGCCAAATACCTATAATATCCCCCTTTGTCATTAATGACAACACCAATTAGATATACAATCAAAGTAACCTCATCAACTGCAACTTGCTTGCTAGTTTCACATCATCTGTCACTCCCTCCTTTTGTCATCTCTCCCTTAACCAATTCTTCACTCAATCTGATCTTGAACTTCCATATCTAATTTCTATTCTTCTCCTCCTTTGACAACAATGCCAAATACGTAAATGCATCACTTGTCTTCAATTCTAATGTTGCCTCTTCCATCATCTCTGCTACATAAATCATAAAAATTATAATAGAGTATTAAATCAGAACTTTACATCAGACTTGCTCCCCCAAAGGAGTATCCTACACCTTCATCAATCCTTACTAAAAAATAAACATGAAATCCATAGGATTGATGGATCTCCATCATTCTAGTTCTTTCGATGTAGGGTTCTAACCCCTAGTTTACCTCTAAGAAACTCAAAAGTAGCCTTCGGTAAGGGCTTAGTAAAGATATTAGCTAACTAATCTTTACTCTTCACATATTCCATCTCCACCTCCTTTTCTTGAACTCTTTCTCTTAGGAAGTGATACTTCAATTTAATGTGTTTGGTTCTAGAATGAAGTATAGGATTCTTATAAATGTTTCTTGCACTTGTATTATCACAATAGATAGTCACCGATTCAAACATATCTATCTTGAATCCTTCTATTGAATGTCTCATCCATATTGCCTACATGCAATTCATGGATGCAGCTACATGCTCTACTTCAGCTATAGATTGAGAAACACAAGTTTGTTTCTTTCTTGTCCATGCCACTAATATTTCTCCAAGTAGAAAAGATCCACTGGTTGTGCTTTTCCAATCATCCACATTACCTGCCCAATCAGCATCATTAAAGACATCCAAAGTAAAATATCCTTTACAGCGATACCATAAACCATAGTGTATTGTGCCTTTGAGATACCAAAAAATTCTATTCAAAGCCACCATGCGAATCTCCTTAGGATATTTTTGAAATCTAGACACTAATCCAACAACATGAGAAATCTCCGGTCTGCTATGGACAACATAGTGTAGCTTTCCAATCATAGATCTATACTCTTTTTTACTAACAGTAGGGGAATCATCTTCCTTTGACAATTGGGAGCCTGTCACCATTGGTGTTCCTACTGGTTTGCAATCTTCCATGCCGAAAGTCTTCAACACCTCTTTGATATACTTGGTCTAACAAATAAAGATACCACCATCCAGTTGTTGAGCCTGTAAGCCCATAAAGAAATTTATTTCAACGATTAGAAATATTTCAAATTCCTTTTTCATTATATCAGCAAAGTCCATACATATATCATTATTTCCGGCCAAAATTATGTCATCAACAAATATTTCTACTATCACCATCTTGTCTCCATTAGTCTTCAAATAAATGTTGTTGTCCTCACTGGTACATTGGAATCCAATTTTGATCAAATGTGCATGTAATCTCGCATACCATGCTCTTGGTTCCTACTTTAGACCATATAGTGCTTTGTGCAATTTACACACAATGTCCATATCATCAGTCAAGGAAAGTTCATCCAGCTATTCAATGTATACTTCTTCTAGAATCCCATTTAGAAAGGATGAGTTGGCATCCATTTGGTAAACTTTGAATCCCTTATATACAGAAAATGCTAGCAACATCTTTACTCCTTCTAATCTAGCAATAGGTGCAAATGTTTCACCATAATCCTCACCTTCCTCTTGAGCATACCCTTTGCAAACTAACTTTTTCTTGTTTCTTACAATGTTTCCTTCTTCATCCAATTTATTCCTAAAGACCCATTTTGTTCCAATTAAATTCTTATCCTCTACTATGGGACAAGTGACCATATTTGATTCTTCTCAATTTGATCTAATTCTTCATTCATTTCATTCACCCAATCATCATCCTTTAGTGCTTCCTTAACTGTCTTGGGTTCAATTGTAGATATCAAACATGAGTTCTCTTGGATCTTTCTCCTCATTTGCACACCTACATTCTTATCACCAATTATTTTCTCTTGTGAATGATTCAATGTGACATATCTCTATATTGACTATGATGGTTCTACATCTTCTTCATTAGGTTCTTCATCTTCTTCCTCATTGTCATCGCTTAACGGTTGAGTGTCCAATTCTACATTTGTTGGTTCTTCATTAATCTCTGCCTCTAGTTTAATGATTGAAATTTTTTTCTGATTGTCACCCCTTTTAGGTTCTGAACTGCTTGTACCTTCAGACTTATCGGGTAGATCATCAACTTTTACATTAGCACTTTCAACAATTTTCTTAGTTCTCTTATTGTAAAATTTATATTCTTTACTCTTAGAAGAGTAACCAAGAAAAATTCCCTCATCAAATTTTGCATCAAATTTCTCAGTGTCATTATCTCTCTTAATAAAACATTGACTTACAAAATTTTTAAAATAACTTACACAAGGATTTTCTCCATACCATAGCTCATAGGGTGTCTTATTGTTACCTCTCTTTACCAGTACCCGGTTTACAGTGTATATAGAAGTACTGACAACTTCTCTCCAAAACATTTTGGATACATTACCCTATAATAACATGGTTTTTACTGCTTCAACTATTGTTCTTTTCATCCTTTCTACTATGCCATTTTGTTATGGTGTCCTTGGAGCAAACATCTATCTCTTTATACCTTGTTCATCATAATGCTTACCAAATTCATCAAATGTGAATTCACCTCCTCAGTTTGATCTTAAACACTTCAAGTTCTTACCAGTTTCATTCCCAACTAGAGCTTTAAATCATTTAAATTTATTATATGGTTTTGATTTCTCTCTTAAAAATGTCACCCACATCATTTTAGAACAGTCATCGGTGAAGATCATGAAATCATGAAATAACTATCACTGTAATAACTCTTTGTTCTCATAGGGCCACATAGATTAGTATGTACCAAATCTAAAAAATTCTCAAAAATAGAATTCTTTTTCTTGAAAGAAATATAGTTCATCTTATCGATTTGACAATCTTTGCATATCACACTATCCAGTTTGACTAGTTGGGTTATCCTCTTACAACACTTGAATTTCTTATCATAACCAAATTATCATAATTAACATGACAACATATTGTATGCCACAACCAACTGTCTTCCATCCTTGCAACCAAACAATTATTAATATTACTATTCAAATGGAATAAGTTACCTCTAGTTTGCTTCCCGATAGCAATCAGTTCACCATTACCCCCAAGAATTACATAGACTCCACTCTTAAACTCAAGCAAATAACCTTTATCATTTATCTGACCAACACTTAAAAGAATATTCTGAAGACCATCAACCCAAAATATATCATCAGCATTACTCTTCCCATTTAGAGAGATTGGACCTTTACCTTTCACCATGTAGGGAGAGTTATTTCCAAATCTAACAATACCTCTATCAAATTTATTAAGGGTTATGAACTTACTTTTATCTCCGGTCATGTGGTGTGAGAAGCCATTATCTATAATCCATTCATTACTATTCTCCATATGAGATACTAGAGCCTTTTCATTAGGCAGTTCCTCCTTCATGACTACAAACATACTTTCTTCATTGTCATCTTCTTCTTTTGACTCCTCATTGGTCACACCTTCATCTACTGCAACATATCAATGTTTCTTACCCTTTCCTTTGAATCTTCTAAAATTCTCTTTCTTATCGATGTTAGGGAAGTTAGTAGCAATATGACCAATTTTACTATAAGAGAAACACTTCAAAGGTAGCTTTCCTTTATACTTACATGTGCCTCTTGGAAATCTCTTTGCTAACAGTGCCTCAAGTTCCATCACTTGATCTTCATTGTCTTTATTTCCCTGGTTACTTCCATCACTTGTCCTGCACTCATGATTTTGACATATATGTTTTCCTTTTCTAGTAGATGAACCGGTAACAGAAGCTTTAAAGGCAGATTCAATAGATTTTGTCACACTATTGTCAAAATTATTTAACTCAAAAGTTGTAAACTTACCAATCAATAAATAAACAATTACCTTATCCTTTAAAATAGATCTAAGTTCTTGGATTTCCGATACTCTTATAGCATACTAAAGTTGAAGAGTTCTAAGCATTTTACTTACTATTGCACCATCTTTTATTTTACCTCCAACACTCTTTATGCCACCAACAATTTCTTTGATTTTTTGACCATACTGAGCAATATTCTCTCCTTCAAGAATTCTCATGTCATCAAACTTTCCTCTCAAGCTTTCTTCTTTGGCTCTTTGAATATGCTCATATCCTCCATATATTGTCTCTAACTTTTCGCAAACCTCATCTACAGTTACCAATCCTTGAACATCAATATATTTTGAATCAGATAAAGTACTAACAATATCTTCTAGGGATTGCATGTTATCTTGTTGTTCTCTGAGTTCATCTAGTGTCAAGGGAGTGGTAGTAGGAGCAACATATGTTGTTTCAACTTGCTTCCAATATTTTGCACCAAGACCTTTGATGTAGATCTTGATTTTGTCTTTCCAGATCTTGTAGTTATCCTTGTTGAACTTAGGATCCTCTTTCTTAATCATATTCACTTCCTCAAAATATTTTCTACAAGTGGTTAGGTTTTCTGTGTTGGACACAATGGATCACTGAGAGGGGGGTGAATCGGTGAATTAAACAATTTTTAATTAATCAAAGCTATACCAGTTCAGTATGAAATAAACGAAATGTAGAGCGGTTATCAATGTAATGCAAACAAGATGTGTAGGAGAAATATCTAAAAGATTAATACAATATACACATGAAGATGCAACACACAAGACCAGGTGCATGAGGAAAACCCAATGTGGGAAAAACCTCAATGAGAATAGTTGTTGGAGATCTTCTACTCCAATCCAGCCTCACATTGAAAAGATCTGATTACAAATTTTAGGGCACCAACCCAAGGAGCACCAATCCCTGATTTATGAGCACCAATCCCTACACAATTTATAGGCTAGAACCCAAGCACTAAGCACCTACTCAGTGAAAATAATATGAAAACTTAGATATACAAATGAGATCATTGTTGTAAATGATGTTTGGAAACCCTTCAAGGCTTTGCACTATTGACTTCTATCTTACCAATTTGTATCAACTCAACACACACTAAAACATAGCTTTTCTGCTGGTTCTAACTCTGCTTAATCTTCTCTCCCTTTGTTTTGTTGAATTCAAATCACACTTGGTCACTCTCTATCAGGTACTACTTCTTTTAGTTTGTCACCTCTGCATTCTATGCTCACTCTATCGGTTTGTTCCTTACACCAGTTTACCCTCCTTCTCCTTAGCGGTACACTCTTCACTCACAAACACTTAGAGTATTTTTCTATTTAGCTTTCAAACAAAAATTTCACTCTTTTCTTCACCCTTTAGTAACACTACTATCTGTCTTAGGTTGCCATATTTAAACTGAATCTTTCCTGCTAATAACTAATTCAAATAGAGGGTGGCTAGGGTTTCCTTCTTCTGATCAAATTTGCATCCAATCTGATCTAATCTGCCTTGGATAACACACCTACACTAGAGGAATGAGCCATGGCACATTTTCCATTTGTCCCAAATATGTTTACCAAAAATAGCAAACTCGACCATGATTTTCGGCCTTGAAATCTATCGACTCATTTATGACCCAGCTGTTTCCTTCTCAAGGTCCTCTTGCAATCTAATTTCCTTTCTTTGATCCAGGTGCCAACAACTCCCTAATCTTTCCCTATCATTCATTCTTCCTCAAGTAGCATCAATTTGTTATCGACCCGTGATTTGTGGTTGTTTCATTTAATGTCGACTAACTGCTCCAACAACCATGTTGATAGAAACTTCACCGACCTTTGCATGCTCGCCACCTCAGCTCCATGCGGCATCACATCTACATACACTTATCTCACCCACACAAGGTCGGTTAAAACTTGAACACCTAACAAACTCATACTAGCACACGCCCTTACAAGTGAGACCTTCTCCTGCTACTAACTGGTAGTATACACTACACTGATAGCACAACTTCACCTCTAGTGGTTTTTGATCTCTTGGTCACTCTGCCTGTTTATCACAAACATTATCGCAAACCAAAAAAAGCCTTTATACTGGTTACAACTTGTCATGCCAACACACAACTTCATATCACCTCTTACTGATGATGTTACTAACAGTCTTAATACCTACTTGTCTTCCACCATACCAGTTGATAAGCCTTCATGTTAATCTTCCTTATGTTGGTTCAATCTTCTTCATAACAAGTTGACATACCCTATGGTGCTTAAAAATTTTCCTATCATTTATTGTCCTTCCCCACTTTGGAATATAAAGAGCTGTCATAGGTGTTCACATTGTATTTTGTTGTACTTCAAATTTTTCCTCTCACTTATTGTCCTTTCCAACTTTGGAATATAATGAACTATTGTAATGTACCTTAATATTTTTCATATCAATTATTATCCTTATTGGAAATAGTGCTACATGACATAAATTGTGTAGAATAACAAGCCATAAAAGGTGAAAATGTAGGAAAGTGAAACAAAAAATAGTGTAGAAAGTGGGTCGAACAACTGGCTGTAAAAGACATTTATTTTTCCTATCAACTATTCTCCTTCCCAACTTTAGAATATAATGAACAACCGTAGCTGTTCACATTTCAATTTAGTGTGCTTAAATTTTTTCCAATCACTTATTGTCCTCCTTAAAAATAGCACTACATGACATAAATTGTGTAGAATAACAGGCCAAGTGAAACTAAAAATAAAATATAAATCACAATTGGAATAAATCAGCTCAGTGTTGAGGCTCCATCAATAAAGTTTCTTTTCACATCAAATTTTGGTCCTTCAATAAAGTTTCTTTTCACATCAAAGTTTCCAAAACAATAGTGTAGATATTAGGTGGCAGAAAGAGAATAAGAAAAAATATGTGCTTGGAATAGTGTGATACATCATGAAATGTTCAGATGGCATTCTAGGTATTCTGGTTAAAGGTTTCTCCCATCTTTGTCTTTGTACAAAATGTCAAAATGTCAAAATGTCAAAAAAATGTCAAAATGAAAAAATGCTATAAATGTTCACATTGTCATCTAGGTATTCTGGTTAAAGCTTTGTCCCCTGCAATTGTCAATAGTTATTAATTTATTAAAATTTTATTAATAAATTTTACATATATTTATAGTTATTTAATTTATTCTTTGTAGTTAGATTTTTGGACATTAATGGAGTAGTTGAGCAATTTTCTAAGGGAATCCTTTATCCAGGCATCCAAAAGGAGCCTAACATTGCAATTGTTTCTATTTAATAAGTAAATTAAAAGTCATAATATAATATATTATGTGTTTTAATTTCTATTCTAATTTTTTATTTAATTGTTAAATATAAAAAAACTATCTTGTTAAGGCTCCCTTTTGATGCCTATATAGACAACTCCATAGACAACTCTGATTATTGGTACCCATAGTGCACATTTACTGCGGCATTTGTGCATAAGTATTGGCCATTTTTGAGGTGGTTGTAGTGCACAATTATTCAGGCATCTTTAAGTAGGTATCAAGCAATACTTTGAAATTACCACTTTTTGACCCTTGCATGCATAACAAATCTCAATTACTACTCAGAAGTCAAAATGATAGCTATGACCAATTAAGTCCCATATAGAAACAACAAAAAAAATGTTACATTTTGATGTACCATTTAGGATCGGTGGGTACATGCAGTTAGCTATAATGGCTATTGGTATCCTTTCCCTACCATTTCCTCATCATTTCCATTGCATTCAAACTTTCAAGATACCCTGAACAATAACTTTTGTTGTTTGCTTCATTTTCATAGGACATAAATGTTTCAAATTTTGTTTCACTTTATAATATTCTCGCAAAGTCTTTTAAGTCTGATCTATTGCATTGTTGAATTACATAACTTAGTTAAACAAACATTTGCATTAAATTATTTATGAAATATTATAATATATAAATTTTACATAATATATGTATAAAAGTATAGTTATATTTTAATTTCAGATTGATTAGTAAAAGTTAGGACTTATGACACAATTTAGGTCAATTGAATGATTTTCTTTTTCTTTCTCTTTATTCAATTGAAATGAAATTAAGTAAAAATGTAAAGACAAACTTCAACATCATCGAAATACATGAATGAAAGATATGAAATGTTAAGGTGTTAACCATAAACAATATGCCTTATATTAGAACATGATGGCACCTTAAATTTATTGTTCACTAAATATTATCATTTAATTAGATTAGGTTAACATATAAAACTTATATAAAATAAATTATATTACATAAATAAATTAGGAAAAAAAATATTCCATACACTTTTATACACAAGTCAAATAATAATTGCTACTTATGGAAGACACAATAAACTTTCACTTCAGATCAAATAGACACTTTTTTCTGCCAGTTTTAATATATCTAAATACATAGTTGAAATATGATTTGATCTCTTTAACACACAAACCAACTATGATAAATAAAATCAATCAATTAATTACCCCCAAAAATGATCTCAACATTTTCCAAATGTTGCACATTCCTTGATATTGCCCCATTTTACACATTCATATAACATAGCCTATTTTTTCAAATTCAAAATCATGACGAAGGGGCTGTTTTCTATTGGTTAAAGAATTGAGTTCTCATAGTGGAGATCGAAGTTCAAATCCCAGAGGCACATCTAATATGCAATTCAAAGTTCTGACTCTTAGTCTTCCACAGTTGGCTTCTCTTGGTCTTCCATAGGTTTATTCTAGTGTGGTTGCTCGAAATGAACTAATGGAGGTTTCTACTATGTGGATTCTAATTTGTGACTCTTGGCCTTCCACGGGTTGATTCTAGTGTGGTTGCTCAAAATGAGCTAGTATTAGTGTCATGGTTGTGGTTACTTGATATGAGAAAATATTAGTGTCATGTAATGGTCTCAAGTTGATGCTCGTACAAGCAAAATATTTGTAAATGATTTGGAATATAAAAAAAATAAATCAAATTCTTTCTAATCTAAAAAAATAACACTTAAGCAAAAAATTCATTTTTCAATTTGCATAATATGCATTAAAATATTCAAATTAACAACAATAAGAATACAGTGATTATTTAAAAGAATTTCAAAAATGATAATAATACATCTAGAAATAGTTAAAAATGTATGGTATAGGATTATGTAATAAACAATTATATTTATTCAAAAGCAATTGAAGATGAAAAGTACAAGAAAAATCTTCTTTCTTACTTTTATGTATTTTAATATTAAAATTATTATAATCATATGTACTATTATATTTTAAAAAAATTAACTTTCAAAACAATCAAATACATCTTTAAAAAAATGGAAAACTCATGTCTACTACTACTACAATCCTTTTTGGTTTGTTGAAGACAAAAGATGCTTTTAATTGGTCAACAAAAGAAGGCTTACTATTCTTATTCCTAGTTAAGTAATTATTTTTAATCTATTTAAATTCATAGACACAATCATATTATATATATCAAGTACCATTGTAGTGCACATGTCTCCATATTTTCCCTTTCCAGTACAACCATTCATCCCATTTCTTAATACTTCTTAGTATTGAACTAATTATATTATTTATTTGTATTCTACTCAACTTTTAGTTGTCAATTTAGTGGTGAAGTCTAGATGAAATAGATAATAAATTTATCTCATTAAGGCTCACTAAGTTTGTATGGCTCCTTATGCCTAACTTGTAATATCCAATGAGCTAGAAGTAAACCCATCGTTTCACATATTATTGCATTATCTATTAGGTTTCTAATGGTTAAACTCTTTATATTAAAAAAAAATTATTATAGGAATTATTTTGATTATGAAAACTGTAGTCACATAAATCTGTCCACTTAATTAAATGAATACTTAGTATTTATTTGATTATTTAACCATCAATTAATAATTAATTAAATTAATATTTAATTAATTCATCTTAACCCTCTTCTCCTATTAATTAAATAAATTATTCAATTTATTTGATTTAATTCACTTAACCAAATTCAGACCATTAATTAAATAAATAAATCATATTTATTTAATTAAATATTCTCTCACATTTAAATAAATTAATATTTATTTAAATCCCTCAAAATCCCACCTCTCACATTTAAATAAATTAACATTTATTTAAATCACCTTTATCCTCTACCCACTTGCATTTTCCTACAAATGCAAGTTGCACAATTATTTTAAATAAATAATTTATCACCTTTATCCTCCACCCACTTGTATTTTCCTACAAATGCAAGTTGCACAACTATTTTAAATAAATTATTTATTTAAAATCCTATTTATCCTCACCCACTTGAAACCTTTAATGGTTTCCCTTAAAGTATTCAAACTTGATGGCTTTAAAGTCTTCAAACTTGGTGGCTTCCTTCTATAGTCTTCTTAAGCCTTTAATGGTTTCCCTTAAAGTCTTCAAACTTGATGGCTTTAAAGTCTTCAAACTTAATGGCTTCCCTTAAAGTCTTCTTAAGACTTTAATGGTTTTCCTTAAAAGTCTTCAAGCCTTTAATGGTTTCCCTCAAAGTCTTCAAGAATTTTAATGCTTTGTCTTCATTTTTCTCATTTAAATAAATTAATATTTATTTGAATATTTATCCAAATGCAAATTACACCATTTAATTGAAATAAATGATTTTATTTTAATTGAAAATACCAAAATTTCTCCCACTTGCATTTTCCTACAAAATCCACTTGCATGCCTAAACCCCTTCTAGAATTTTCTAATCACTTCTAAATAACCTAACCCCTTCTCTAAACTTTGTCACATTCCTAAGCAAAAGGGAAGTCACTTCTCAAACCCTCAAAGTCTTTGATAACCATTAAAGGCTTTCAACCTTCAACCACTAAATGGCTCAAAGTCTTTGATAACCATTGAAGGCTTTCAACCTTCAACCACTTAATCCCCAAAGTCTCCAATAACCATTAATGGTTACCTCAAACCCTCCCACATGGTTAAAACATTTGTTTTGACTCAACCTCTACCCAACCCAAAGGTCTCATCAGGCCATTAATGCTTTGACCATGATTATCTCTTAAACATTTGCACAAAGGTTTATCCTTGGATTAACTCTTAATCCAATGGGTAATCTTAATTTGGACTTGACCCTTAGCCTCTAGATAACCATGAGGTCTTCTCTGGCCTTTAATGCCTCCAACCTCTTCTCTCAACCCAATCCTATGTTGACACTTGTCACCATTTTATTGGTGCCAATTGTGCACATGGATCCCCAACTTTCAAACTTGGCCCTTGATTAAACCATTCAATCTTAACCCTTTATTTTCCCATTTCTTCTATAAATAGAACCCTTCTCCTCAAGCAAAAGGAAGCATTTAGAGTATTGTTGTTATACTGGCATTAGCATAGAGCTTTTTCATAGCATCACTATCTACTCTTGCATAGTATTTGCTTATCATATTCAACCATCTTGAATCTCCATATGGCATCCATGGGTAGTGCTAAAAGCTGAGAGCTACACTCATTTGGGACTTGGAGAGGAGAGGAACAAGGGAGGAGCAACTATGAGCATCTTGATTAGCTATTTTATTCTATGTTTATATGCTTTCTATTTCATGCTTAATATCTCTCTTGATATGCTTGTTTAGGATAATCTTTTGTTGCTAACACTAACGTTTGTTTCTTGTGCTCTTGTGTGTGTTGCCATCAAACATATTTTTCTAATCCTTTTTGCAGAGCATCATTTGGTGAACCCGACGTGAATCCAAACACCAAAAAGATCAACTCTTTTTTTTTTTTTTTTTTAACCAGTAACATGTTTGAATGTTGAAAATGTCACACAGGTTGCGCTTTTGACACTGTTTTGGTGCGTTTGACATTATTTTGGCGCTATTCACCTTGTTTCAGTGCTTTTGCCTTCTCTATCTTTCCCTTTCATTTAGTGCATTTGTGTTAAATAGTGCCTCTGTTCAAACGCAGACTAGCGCTATTGTAACAATACATTGTACAAATAACCTTGTAACCAAAAAAATAAAAAATAAAAAAATAAATAAAATTAGGCTTGTAGAAGCCCACCAAATAGGCAGATTTTACTAACTATTTTTCTCTTTTGTGCAGATTTAAATTAGATTAAAAAGTAGATTTATATTTTTTTACTAACTTGTTTTTGAAGTTGGTTTTAAAAATGAATTCACTTTTTATTTTAGTTTAAAATTAACTTCACATTTCAAATTTGGGCTTTTAAAAAAAAGAATCACACATTTGTTTGGGGCTCTTAAAAAGAATTTCATTGTTCCAAGGTAAAAATAACCACAAACTTATACAAAAACAACTTTATTTTTTTGCAAGTTAGGAAACAAACTTCGTTTTGGTGCTTAAAATCAACAAGGCAAATTTTATTTCTTGCATCAAGATAAAACTCACAATCCACACTTCCATTTTTGGTGCAAATAAAATTCACAATCAACTTGTCTCATTTTTAAAGCAATTTTACTTCATACAAATGTGTTTTTCATTAAGTTGACCAGAATTTTTGAATTCTAGATTATAAAACACATTGCTTTTGAAGTTAAAAAGAACACCATGACTGTTGGAGCAACATCTCCAAATAGTTAGATCACATTTGCGATGATGGATTAAAAAGAACAAGTGAATTTTGTGTTTGGCACACTTGTGCAAAAAGGTCAGTCGAGTGGTCCTACCTCTAACACACACTATCCTCTCCCTTGGCTCTCGTGGTCCTAGGTGCAAGAGAAAAGTGTTAGTAACACTCAAATTTTATCTTTTTAAGAGAGGCCTGCCAAGGGATCGATACTCTTGGGAACGACCTCAAGCGGTAAATCCTTCGAGCTGCTATAGAAATTAGGTGAGAGCGAAAGATGTAGCCTTGGGTATAGCTGTTCCTATAGTGTAACTGGCCGAAAGGACAAATGGGCCCCACCACCAATTACAAGGCTCTTAAGTGAGTCACTGCAGAATGAACTTATGTCCAAAAACATCGAACATGACTAAACACCTTTAAATAGTATCCCACCCGTTCCATTGATTGAGGATATTTGAGATATAATTTAGTGCAAGAGCATAGATGGTTTTGCTCCCAAGATACTCACAATACATATTTCCTTGAGTAGAAACATAGCTTTTTGAAAAGTCACTTGTGGCTTGACAAAAGTGGTGACTCCCCCATCATAGGGATCATCTATTTGTTATGCTCGTGCAAGACTTAGTATATCACATCCTTACCTGCCACGATGGGATTCATAAGGTATGTAGTACCAAAGTCGAAGAAATATCAAGATGTGGGCTAAATTTATCACAACTGGCCATTTGACCTTAGGGATAAAAAGTGTTTGAAGTGTGTTCATTTTAAAGACCAAGTGCGAATTGAGCCGACTTCAGGCTTTGGAAATACACCTTAAAATACATCTAAAGGAAGGGTCAAAAACAAGTCCAAGGATTGGGTTGATCTAGACCCATACTCATTTGTGCCTTTGGGGGCAACATTCTTGTGTTTGTGTGCTTACTTTGTTTTCTTGTCAAAGAAAAATCAGAAAATCAATCCCAAAAACACAGTATTCATCCAACATTTCTCAAAAACAAACAAAGATACCAAAAACAAAGTGCAAACAACAAAGAGACAAATTTTATGACCATTCTTCACATCTTGCAAAAGAAGAAGTGTCATCAGAATATCAACTTGAAAAGGAGACCATTAAGCTCAAAGGCTTTGATCAAAAGGAGGAAATTCTTCTATCTCAATAGACAAATTTTTGTCTCACATAGAGTCTTTCTACATTGCATGCGTCTATACCTTCAAGGTAAAACAAACAAGTTTGATTCAGAATCATTTAACCACAAAGCTTTTATGCAATATAAAGCTCTGAGTTATCACAAAAATCAAGGAGGAAAGATTAATCCCAACTTCTTCCCAAACATCTGTATCACCTACAACACAGCTCGAGAAGTGCCACCAACGCCTGAAAGGGAAGAAGTAGAGTTTGTTCCATTTGTAACACAAAGTTTTTATTGAAGTTGAAAACAAAACATCCATCATCTCATTCATACATCATTATTACATCATTAATCCCTTCCAAAACTCTCAAAACATTAAGAGGTTCTTGTCCCAAGATTCCTTTTTTAGATATTTCTTGAAATCAAACACATCATATCACTTTTTAGATTGTTTCTACATCTAGGATAAGCTCATCCTAAGAGACACATCTACGCAGGTTAAAACTAGTTCATGAGTGAATCCTCTCATTACTAGGTAGTCAAAATCCGTAACACATCTCAGATTTCTCTACACCTTATCACATCCAAACTCCTCAAACAAACAAGCAATTCAAAGAAGGAATTTCGGTTACATCTACCTTAAAGTGCTAGAGATCCCCATACAACACAAATCACCAACCATCAATCTTTCATTTCATCGACAACTCATCATCATCTTCAATCAACTTCAACAAAAACTTGCAAGCAAAATGGCTCAAACCCAATCATGGTCAAGGAAACGAGAAATAGAAATTGAGGAAGAAGAAGACAAAAATCTCAATGAATTTCAAGAAGCACTTGGAGGAAATATAAATGATGAAAACCCACGTACTCCCACTCCTTCAACAATCGAAAGGGTTCAGCATAACCCTCACTTTAACAAATTGTTTGATGAAATACTCAGGAGCAATGCGGATGTTCACTTCTTAAAACTCACTCATGAAGGAGCCAAACTCCCCTCTGACTTTGATCTTGCCCAATTAAGACAAGCATCAGAAAGACAAAGTCACCATGAGGAGGAAAGAGGTAGAAATCACATCAGATATAACATTCCTCGAGGTAACCCACCACCTCCTCCTCCAAATGAAATGGAGATGTTGCAGAAACAAGTCGAGAATCTCACCCAACAACTTCATAGTGGTGTTAAGACCAATCAATTCTCACTTAACGACATTTGTCCCTATCCTTTTGATAGGAATCTTTATATGCCACCCTTTCCACGCGGGTTCGAAACACCAAAATTCGAAAAATATAGAGGAAAGGGAGATCCTCGTGATCATGTCAGAGAATTTCATTCCGCTTGTCTTGAAGTGGCATATGAAGACACATACCTAATGCACCTTTTTCCCCAAAGCTTGGGAGGAACAACCACATCATGGTTTTCTCGACTACCAGGTGGCATTAGAACATTTGAGGAACTCATCCAGAAGTTCCTATCTCATTACTCTTATAATATTAAACGCGACATCACCATGGCTGATCTGTGCAATATGAAACAAAAAATAGGTGAACTATTCTCAGTATTCCTGCAACGATGGTGCCAAATGTCTAGCAGACGTTCTCTTCAGTTACCTGAATGAGAACTAGTGGAAATTTTCATTTCCAACTTAAACGAAGAAATGGAATTTCACCTGGATGTCAAAGACACAGACTCTTTTAATGAAATGATCACCAAGGGTTTAAAATGTGAAAGGGCACTAATCAAGAAAGGACTCATCAAAATCTTTAATGAACCAAAAGATGGTCCTCGCCCGCGCTTCAATAGTGATAAACCAAACTTTTGGAACAAGAATAAGAATATCGTCAACGATGGGGTTATGGATACTCGAACTATCCAAAATGCACAACCCGTGGTTTGGTTTGCAGGACAAAATCCTCCACCTCAGAATAACACAAATGTTCCTCCTAATCAAGGTCGCATCACATCTCATGACGAACCAAGACCTCGTCCACAAAAACAAAAACGCACATACACTCCCTTAGGGGAACCCACTGAAACAGTATTGGGACAACTCATTTCTCAAAATTTGGTCACTCTACGTAAACTATCAAACTATGAGCCTCAGGTCAAACTGGCATGGTGGAGAGATACTGAACACTGTGAATTCCATCAAGGAAGAGGGCACAAGACATGTAATTGTCACCGATTGAAAGATCTCATTCAGGATCTTATTGATCGAGAAGAAATTGAAATTGAAGGACATGACCCAAAAACAACAAATAATGATCATCTGATGTTCAAAAATCCACTTCCATCACAAGATCAAAGGGGTCCTTCCACTTCAGGTGAGGCACTAATACCACTGATTATACACAGGCTGCATATAATTACACTGTAAATCATTTGTATGATGCCAGTGAACAAGTTGCAACTATAACCTTCAAAAATCCCAACTCAAATTGCAATGTTGTTACGCGTCGTGGCAAAGTTACCATCAAGGCAGCTCCACAAGGCACCACCTCCATCCCAAGGCAATACAATCTTGTGGAACAATTAGACAAAACCCCTGCACTTATATCCATTTTAGAGCTTTTGTGCCTATCACCCTCTCATAAAACTATCTTGGATCAAGCACTCCAAGAGGCGTCAGTCCCTGCAAATCTGAATACAGACCAATTTCAAGCCATGGTTGGAAGTCTCAAGTCATCACCTTGTCTCACTTTTTCTGAAAGTGACAACTTTTCCTTCCAACAACTGCATAACGCCTCACTCCACATCGAAGGATTTATCAACCAGCATCGGATCAAGCAAGTCTTGATCGATAATGGAGCAGGCCTGAATATTTGCACACTACAGTTGGTCATAGCATTGGGATATGTGGTAGAATCAGTGGATCCTCGTCAGAAGATCACAATCAAAGCCTATGACGATGTGGAGCGTTCATCCAAAGGAGCTGTGGTACTACCAATCCGAGTGGGCCCCGTGGTA
This sequence comes from Cryptomeria japonica, assembly GCF_030272615.1. Taxonomy (NCBI): domain Eukaryota; kingdom Viridiplantae; phylum Streptophyta; class Pinopsida; order Cupressales; family Cupressaceae; genus Cryptomeria; species Cryptomeria japonica. The sequence continues at coordinate 511,744,672 of NC_081415.1, read as the reverse complement.
AAGCACATCATCTGTCAGGTTCTGGACCTTCCTCTGTCATATAATCTATTATTAGGGAGACCTTGGATACATGCCATGCAAGCTGTTCCATCTACCTACCATCAATGTATCAAGTTCCCACATAACGGTACAGAGATCCAATCCTGGGCGATGCAAATCCCTTTCCATTTTGCCATAATATCAGCCATCAACCAGAAATTACTGTTCCTAATAATAGGGAAGCCATTTCCTCCACATCATATGTAAGTCCCGCCTCTCTTGCCAGTTCGAACACCCCTATACCCAAGCAAGAAAAGCTTAAAATGAAAGTAGCAGAGGAAGGTCCTGGAGAATACAACTTGAGTCAACTCTTTTGTGTGGGACAAATGCCCACTTCTCCTAGAACACATGGTAAACCACAGCAGTTACTCCAGCAACCACTAATCACGCCTGCATGTGCCTTGACGCCTTTCATCCTTGGAAAGAGTCAAGAGGAAGAGACACAAGATGAGGACCTAGTGGACTGGATCTATAAAGATCCCATCACCACTAAACCATGAGTTACGCTTCCTACGGAACAGTATGGCAAAGGCCTCCTCATTATGCAAAGAATGGGATATGATGGTCAGAGTGCTTTGGGATATTGCAAACAAGGACGACATGAACCTCTGCTACTAGAATTAAAGCCCAAAAGTAATACAGGCCTAGGCTTTGAAAAAGAGATCCTCCCTAAACTCAGATTTAAAGGAAAACCCAGCAAACCATTTTGCCCACCTACTGCAAAGAGGACACCTTTCATAGTCAAAGCACCATCAAGCACTATCCCCACTGCCCCATCAAGGCTCACAACCCCACCACAACCATCATCAATATCATTCATCCCACCAAACGAACCAGTAATCCCATCAGCAACACCATTTGTAGCAACAACTGTATCAGAACCCATAGCAGCATCTATGGCACCAGCCGTTCCAACAGAAGCCACTAAGTCAACACTACCGATACTTCCAATAACAAATCCTTTAATCCCCATCAAAATTCCTACAACACCGATCACTATAAAGGTACATCAACCCATCACGCCTGCAGTATTTAACTCAAAAGACATCCTGGTATGGTATAACAATCGGATGCTGGAAAGTGATTCAGAGACTGACTCACATGAGTGGGAATTTGATTCTGTACAGCTTAACACTTCAGATGAGGAAGACACATCACCACCTCCACCACGCAAAGACATCCCTGTTTACGGAGAAGCATAGATAAAGACCACTTGGGTACCTGTGCTGGAAACATCTTCCACAGACCCTACATCTCATCCTACTCCTGATTCTGATAGGGAAAGTACCATCAACGACCTTCACCACACTATCTTAACCATCACTGATGCATCTCCCGCACTTAACCTAATCGATGAAGTAATGCCCATTATCCACCCTGAACTCATCGAATGGAACCAATCAAATCCCGCATGTCTTGACCTCTTCCAAAATGATGAGGCTATCATTGACTTTCTGGAATTAAGGGATAATCTACCAAGCAAGGATCACAAAGCTAGATTCGCCATTCAACTTAACAGCGCAGCATACTTCGGGGCGGATGCCAAACCCTTAAGCTGCAAAAATATAACATTAAAACATGGATCTTCTAGTGAAAACCACACTGTGGCACTGTTTGATCCGACAAAAGTAAAAAGAAAGAGCGTATCCAATGGTAAAAACCTCTCTGAGGCACCTGAGGATGAAGGGTTTGACATTCTCCCTGCTAGTACACAACAGGAACGATCAATGATTCTTATCGAGGAAACCAATGAATACAATGTGGGGACTCCTGAAAATCCTCATATTATACATTCGGCATCTCTTCTCACTCTAGAGGAATAGCCTAAATTTATAGAGTTCTTCCAGCAACGTCAGATCAACTTTGCATGGTCATATGCAGACATGCCTGGGCTTGATCCAGATTTAGTTATGCATCACCTCACAGTAGAAAAAGGAGCCAAACCTGTCAAGCAGAAGCTTCGTAAGATGCATCCTCAGATTGTAGTGCTAGTCAAAACAGAACTCAAGAAACTCCTGGATGTTGGTTTCATTAGACCAATTGATTATGCAGAATGGATCTCCAACATTGTGCCAGTTGGCAAACCAAAAGGGGGCATCCGCATTTGTACTGACTTCAGAGATCTGAATAAGGCATGTCCTAAGGATGACTTCCCCCTACCAAATATCGACATCATAGTGGATTTGACAGCAGGACATGCCATGCTTTCACTCATGGATGGCTTTTCAGGATACAATCAAATAAAGATCGCACCAGAGGACCAACATAAGACAGCCTTCACATGTCCATGGGGCACATACTGCTGGAATGTAATGCCTTTTGGTCTAAAGAATGTAGGAGCGACCTATCAAAGAGCAATGACCACCATCTTCCATGACATGATGCATACTATGATGGAAGATTATGTTGATGACTTACTAGCAAAATCACTCACCAGAGAAGGGCATCTCCACATCTTAGATCAAATCTTTGATAGACTGGAACAATACCATGTTCGACTCAACCCAAAGAAATGTGTCTTTGGAGTGACCTCCGGGAAGCTTCTAGGATACATTGTCTCAAGCAAAGGCATTGAGGTCGATCCATCAAAGGTTAAAGCAATCATGGACATGCCACCTCCAAAGAATATCAGTCAGCTAAGGACATTACAAGGACGGCTTCAATCCATCCGAAGATTCATTGCACAATTGGCTGATAAGTGTCACCCATTCACACATTTGCTACACAAGAACATCCGCTTTCAGTGGGATGCCTGATGCTAGCAAGCATTTCAGGCGCTTAAAGACTATCTCATGAATCCACCATTGCTGATGCCACCAGATTCAAGTAGACTGTTGTTACTTTATATCTCAGCAACAAGTACAGCATTGGGTGTACTACTGGCACAACATAATGTAGAAGGCAAAGAGTGTGTTGTATACTACATCTCTCGCACACTGGTTGGCTATGAACTCAATTACACACCTATTGAGTGAGCTTGCCTAGCAGTAATCCTGGCAGCTACTAAACTAAGGTACTATCTATTAACACACAAGGTACAACTCATCGCAAAGATTGATCCACTCAAGTATTTACTCAGCAAAGCAGCATTGACAGGCCGCTTGGCCAAATGGGTAATAATTCTAAGTGAATTTGACATTGAGTATGTGGACCGTAAAGCTATCAAAGGTTAGGTTATTGCAGATCAGTTGGCTGATGCACCACTCATAGGCGATCATCCTCTCATTTCCAATTTTCCAGATGAAGAGATATTCATGATCACAATAGCACAACCATGGAAATTATACTTTGATGGTTCATACACTAGGCACGGCTCGGGGGCAGGCATTCTGTTTATCACACCTCAGGGTGATAGCATTCCGAAGTCTTACAGGCTCACATTTCCATGCACTAACAACATAGCAGAGTATGAGGCCTTGATCACAGGACTCAGGCTAGCCGTACAATGGAAATTACAAGAACTGCAAGTATATGGCGACTCACAACTGGTCATTCGACAAGCAATCGATGAATATCAGACCAAGGATGATAAACTCATGCCATATAAGCAAATGGTGGGCAATCTAAAAGACATCATTTACTACTATCACTTTTGAGCAGATACCAAGAGATTAGAATTGAGCTGCTGATGCTATGGCTACCATCGCATCTCTCCTAGATCTTCCACAAAATTCAACACGCTACGAGTTCTTGGTAGAACAGCTTTGGATCCCCGCTTATGATATCCCTGAATCCGAGATGATATGTCGCCTTGTTGGTTCTGAATCCCCATGGTACGGTGAGATCTATACCTATCTCCGCGATCACACCCTTCCTCCCAACCAATCGAATAACCAACGTAAAACCTTCATTCGCCAAACCGCTCGATATACCATTATTGCCGAAACCCTATGCTGAAGCAGTCTTGATGGTACTCTCCTTCAATGTCTGGAACAAGATGAGATAACAAAGGCCTTAGAAGAAGTCCATGAAGGAATTTGCGGGACTCACTCAAGTGGTCCGTCACTAGCCAAGAAACTCATGCGAGCTGGATATTATTGGCCATCTATGGAAAAGGATTCCTACTACTTTGTCAGAAAATGCAAGAAATGTCAAGTTCATGGCGACCTGATACATGCACCAGCCTAGGAACTACAACCAATCACAACACCATGGTCTTTCTGTCAATGGGGCCTTGACCTTGTGGGTAAGATTCATCCATCTTCATCCAATGGCCATAAATTCATTATTACCGCCACCGAATATTTCACCAAGTGGATCGAAGCTGTTCCACTTACCCAAGTCACCGGCAAGAAGATCACCTCATTCATCCTCAATTACATCATCTGTCAGTATGGTGTACCCATGTCCATCATCACAGATAACGGTCTTCCTTTCAAAAATCAGGATGTCCGTGAACTTTGTGAGAAATTTCATATCCAACACCGCTCTTCCACTCCCTATTACCCACATGGCAATGGTCAGGCTGAAGCATCCAATTAAAACATATTGAGGATCCTAAAGAAGACAGTCAATGATGTCGGTCGTGATTGGCATGTTCAATTGAATCCAACATTATGGGCATATCGAACTAGCATTCGGACCCCTCCAGGTGCAACTCCTTATTCATTGGTCTATGGTGCTGAAGCTATCTTACCTATTGAGGTCGAGATACCATCCTTACGAGTTTCATTGCACAATCTCATCGATGATGAAGCATACAGAGTATCCCATCTTCAAGACTTAGAGTTACTAGATGAGAAGCGACAAGCTGCATACAATCACCTCAAAGCCTATTAGCAGCGCATGAGTAGAAGCTACAATCACCAAGTTAGATCTCGTACATTTGAGGTAGGTGATCTTGTTCTTCAAGAAAATCCTCACAACCAACCAAACAGAGAACATCAAGGCAAGTTTGAATCAAACTGGCTGGGCCCATATGTTGTCACTGCTGTATTCGGGTCCAGGGCATATCAGCTGGCTACATCAGACGGAGAACCGCTCGCAGATCCAATCAATAGCATGCACCTCAAACGGTTTTATACCTAAGGTATATAGAGCATCAGGCTCCCCTACATATCAGAAAATATCAAAAACATTCAGAAAATGTCCTAAAGAAAATTTATTAAAAGTTTATTAATAAATTTTACATATATTTATAGTTATTTAATTTATTCTTTGTAGTTAGATTTTTGGACATTAATGGAGTAGTTGAGCAATTTTCTAAGGGAATCCTTTATCCAGGCATCCAAAAGGAGCCTAACATTGCAATTGTTTCTATTTAATAAGTAAATTAAAAGTCATAATATAATATATTAAGTGTTTTAATTTCTATTCTAATTTTTTATTTAATTGTTAAATATAAAAAAACTATCTTGTTAAGGCTCCCTTTTGATGCCTATATAGACAACTCCATAGACAACTCTGCTTATTGGTACCCATAGTGCACATTTACTGGGGCATTTGTGCATAAGTATTGGCCATTTTTGAGGTGGTTCTAGTGCACAATTATTCAGGCATCTTTAAGTAGGTATCAAGCAATACTTTGAAATTACCACTTTTTGACCCTTGCACGCATAACAAATCTCAATTACTACTTAGAAGTCAAAATGATAGCTATGACCAATTAAGTCCCATATAGAAACAACAAAAAAAATGTTACATTTTGATGTACCATTTAGGATCGGTGGGTGCATGAAGTTAGCTATAATGGCTATTGGTATCCTTTCCCTACCATTTCCTCATCATTTCCATTGCATTCAAACTTTCAAGATACCCTGAACAATAACTTTTGTTGTTTGCTTCATTTTCATAGGACATAAATGTTTCAAATTTTGTTTCACTTTATAATATTCTCACAAAGTCTTTTAAGTCTGATTTATTGCATTGTTGAATTACATAACTTAGTTAAACAAACATTTGCATTAAATTATTTATGAAATATTATAATATATAAATTTTACATAATATATGTATAAAAGTATAGTTATATTTTAATTTCAGATTGATTAGTAAAAGTTAGGACTTATGACACAATTTAGGTCAATTGAATGATTTTCTTTTTCTTTTTCTTTATTCAATTGAAATGAAATTAAGTACAAATGTAAAGACAAACTTCAACATCATAGAAATACATGAATGAAAGATATGAAATGTTAAGGTGTTAACCATAAACAATATGCCTTATATTAGAACATGATGGCACCTTAAATTTATTGTTCACTAAATATTATCATTTAATTAGATTAGGTGAACATATAAAACTTATATAAAATAAATTATTTTACATAAATAAATTAGGAAAAAAAATATTCCATACACTTTTATACACAAGTCAAATAATAATTGCTACTTATGGAAGACACAATAAACTTTCACTTCAGATCAAATAGACACTTTTTTCTGCCAGTTTTAATATATATAAATACATAGTTGAAATATGATTTGATCTCTTTAACACACAAACCAACTATGATAAATAAAATCAATCAATTAATTACCCCCAAAAATGATCTCAACATTTTCCAAATGTTGCACATTCCTTGATATTGCCCCATTTTACGCATTCATATAACATAGCCTATTTTTTCAAATTCAAAATCATGACGAAGGGGCTGTTTTCTTTTGGTTAAAGAATTGAGTTCTCATACTGGAGATCGAAGTTCAAATCCCAGAGGCACATCTAATATGCAATTCAAAGTTTTGACTCTTAGTCTTCCACAGTTGGCTTCTCTTGGTTTTCCATAGGTTGATTCTAGTGTGGTTGCTCGAAATGAACTAATGGAGGTTTTTACTATGTGGATTATAATTTGTGACTCTTTGCCTTCCACGGGTTGATTCTAGTGTGGTTGCTCGAAATGAGCTAGTATTAGTGTCATGGTTGTGGTTACTTGATATGAGAAAATATTAGTGTCATGTAATGGTCTCAAGTTGATGCTCGTACAAGCAAAATATTTGTAAATGATTTGGAATATAAAAAAAATAAATCAAATTCTTTCTAATGTAAAAAAATAACACTTAAGCAAAAAATTCATTTTTCAATTTGCATAATATGCATTAAAATATTCAAATTAACAACAATAAGAATACAGTGATTATTTAAAAAAAATTCAAAAATGATAATAATACATCTAGAAATCGTTAAAAATGTATGGTATAGGATTATGTAATAAACAATTATATTTATTCAAAAGCAATTGAAGATAAAAAGTACAAGAAAAATCTTCTTTCTTACTTTTATGTATTTTAATATTAAAATTATTATAATCATATGTACTATTATATTTTAAAAAAATTAACTTTCAAAACAATCAAATACATCTTTAAAAAGATGGAAAACTCATGTCTACTACTACTACAATCCTTTTTGGTTTGTTGAAGACAAAAGATGCTTTTAATTGGTCAACAAAAGAAGGCTTACTATTCTTATTCCTAGTTAAGTAATTATTTTTAATCTATTTAAATTCATAGACACAATCATATTATATATATCAAGTACCATTGTAGTGCACATGTCTCCATATTTTCCCTTTCCAGTACAACCATTCATCCCATTTCTTAATACTTCTTAGTATTGAACTAATTATATTATTTATTTGTATTCTACTCAACTTTTAGTTGTCAATTTAGTGGTGAAGTCTAGATGAAATAGATAATAGATTTATCTCATTAAGGCTCACTAAGTTTGTATGGCTCCTTATGCCTAACTTGTAATATCCAATGAGCTAGAAGTAAACCCATCGTTTCACATATTATTGCATTATCTATTAGGTTTCTAATGGTTAAACTCTTTATATTAAAAAAAAATTATTATAGGAATTATTTTGATTATGAAAACTGTAGTCACATAAATCTGTCCACTTAATTAAATGAATACTTAGTATTTATTTGATTATTTAACCATCAATTAATAATTAATTAAATTAATATTTAATTAATTCATCTTAACCCTCTTCTCCTATTAATTAAATAAATTATTCAATTTATTTGATTTAATTCACTTAACCAAATTCAGACCATTAATTAAATAAATAAATCATATTTATTTAATTAAATATTCTCTCACATTTAAATAAATTAATATTTATTTAAATCCCTCAAAATCCCACCTCTCACATTTAAATAAATTAACAATTTATTTAAATCACCTTTATCCTCTACCCACTTGCATTTTCCTACAAATGCAAGTTGCACAATTATTTTAAATAAATAATTTATCACCTTTATCCTCCACCCACTTGTATTTTCCTACAAATGCAAGTTGCACAACTATTTTAAATAAATTATTTATTTAAAATCCTATTTATCCTCACCCACTTGAAACCTTTAATGGTTTCCCTTAAAGTATTCAAACTTGATGGCTTTAAAGTCTTCAAACTTGGTGGCTTCCTTCTATAGTCTTCTTAAGCCTTTAATGGTTTCCCTTAAAGTCTTCAAACTTGATGGCTTTAAAGTCTTCAAACTTAATGGCTTCCCTTAAAGTCTTCTTAAGACTTTAATGGTTTTCCTTAAAAGTCTTCAAGCCTTTAATGCTTTCCCTCAAAGTCTTCAAGCATTTTAATGCTTTATCTTCATTTTTCTCATTTAAATAAATTAATATTTATTTGAATATTTATCCAAATGCAAATTACACCATTTAATTGAAATAAATGGTTTTATTTTAATTGAAAATACCAAAATTTCTCCCACTTGCATTTTCCTACAAAATCCACTTGCATGCCTAAAACCCTTCTAGAATTTTCTAATCACTTCTAAATAACCTAACTCCTTCTCTAAACTTTGTCACATTCCTAAGCAAAAGGGAAGTCACTTCTCAAACCCTCAAAGTCTTTGATAACCATTAAAGGCTTTCAACCTTCAACCACTAAATGGCTCAAAGTCTTTGATAACCATTGAAGGCTTTCAACCTTCAACCACTTAATCCCCAAAGTCTCCAATAACCATTAATGGTTACCTCAAACCCTCCCACATGGTTAAAACATTTGTTTTGACTCAACCTTTACCCAACCCAAAGGTCTCATCAGGCCATTAATGCTTTGACCATGATTATCTCTTAAACATTTGCACAAAGGTTTATCCTTGGATTAACTCTTAATCCAGTGGGTAATCTTAATTTGGACTTGACCCTTAGCCTCTAGATAACCATGAGGTCTTCTCAGGCCTTTAATGCCTCCAACCTCTTCTCTCAACCCAATCCTATGTTGACACTTGTCACCATTTTATTGGTGCCAATTGTGCACATGGATCCCCAACTTTCAAACTTGGCCCTTGATTAAACCATTCAATCTTAACCCTTCATTTCCCCATTTCTTCTATAAATAGAACCCTTCTCCTCAAGCAAAAGGAAGCATTTAGAGTATTGTTGTTATACTGGCATTAGCATAGAGCTTTTTCATAGCATCACTATCTACTCTTGCATAGTATTTGCTTATCATATTCAACCATCTTGAATCTCCATATGGCATCCATGGCTAGTGCTAAAAGCTGAGAGCTACACTCATTTGGGACTTGGAGAGGAGAGGAACAAGGGAGGAGCAACTATGAGCATCTTGATTAGCTATTTTATTCTATGTTTATATGCTTTCTATTTCATGCTTAATATCTCTCTTGATATGCCTGTTTAGGATAATCTTTTGTTGCTAACACTAACGTTTGTTTCTTGTGCTCTTGTGTGTGTTGCCATCAAACATATTTTCTAATCCTTTTTGCAGAGCATCAAAAACTATTATAGGTTTGAGAGTTACCATAATATTTTATTATTTCTCCAAGATAATGGTCGACTTTCATCCTTGTAAGCTCATCGATCACTTGTGTAAGAATCAAATCTTTAATTATTCTAATTTGAATGTAAATCAAGAAGTTAAATCCTATATTCAAATTATATGCATAATGACACCATTTTCTAATTGGCTAACTATATAGTAGTTGTACACACTTAATTTTCTACTTGTTATTCAAAGAATGAATTTCTAAAAGGCTATGTCATACTAAAAATAGTATGATTACTTTAGAGTTAACCTATATCAGGTATCATAGGGATAGAATAACCTTTTTCCAAGTTCTAGCGATACATTAATTGACTCTACATTTGAAGAATAATCTTTTGTATATGATTTAGTAGAGTTTATTTTTTAGGATAATATTAATAGTTGGGTTTGACATTATAGAATATCCTAATTTATGTAAAGATACCATACCTCTCCTTATCAAATGATCCATCTATTGTTATAAAATTACTACCCGTGAGTATGGAATATCTACAGTATCCATAATCACTTACATTATACATATAAATAATCTAGTTAGGATCCAAAACATTAACATATGCTTGAAAAATGAATGAGATAATTTTAGTATACGAATTTACTATCTTTTTGAATCATTTGTGAAATATGGTGTTGAAAAAAATTACAAACTCATTAAAAACTCTTTTGTTCAACACCCAGTAGGACTGAGAGGGGGGCAAATGAATCTAGAACTTTGAAAATAGTTATTGATAAAGTTATTTATATCAACACTTTAATCATCAACACATCAAATAGAAACATATCAAACAGAAACACATTAACACATGAACACTAGATATATGTGGAAAACCCAAATAAGAAAAACCATGGTGAGAATCTAACTCACAATATAATAATAATGTTTACAACTTTCTACACTTTAACCCAATGAGCACCAACACCTAAAGGACTTACACAACTAAGGTGCACTACCTTAGGCAAGATACAAAGGACTTGTGCAACTTAAGAACACTTCTTGATGACAAGATACAAATTGTTACCAAAGGACCCACTCTCAATCAACAATGAATGAAATAGCTGAATTGAAATTGGAAGGATTATTCTCATCATGAAATTGTCCTTGAATAGTAATCAAGTGACCAATAACATGGAAAACATCTCTGACAATCTCCAATGTCACAACACTCTATCTTTCAGAATATATCATCTTCAAATCTCTTCTCAAACTGAGTTTTTTTATCACCACAAACTCAAATATGCTTGTGAGTCATTCACATATACTTCTCACATAATTCACTTCTCATCCATTCTTGCTTGAGATAATCATTAGCTAAAATATATTAAACTATAATAAAACAACCATTGACATTGTTATTTTAATGATTCTTATAGAAGGGTTTAAGATTAAATTATATTGCAAATTATTATGATAGGATAAAAATTAGTGATATTGATATTATCAAATGTCGCATAGAGTGTTGTTATTCAATTTTGACAAAAGTTAGTAAGTTTCTACATTATCGGTTATTCATTGATTATTGATAAGAAAATTTAATTAATAATAATAATATATTTTTAGGTGCTATACTATAATAACTATTATGAAATTTGGGGTCAAACTGAGTGGAAAGTCCTCACTCCCCCCAATTCGCAATATCTCAAACCCAAAAAAGGGGAGATTTGCCATTGAAATCCCAGAACTTGTTATTGACCATAACATTAACCTTATGGCAATGACATTGGTAGGAAAATTTCTGGGGCCTAGGCCGAATATTGATATTGTTAGGGTTTACTAAACATAAATGGTCATTGAAAGGACGAGTGGAGATTACAACTATGCCAAAAGGGGCTTTTTCTTTGGCATTCTCATGCAAGGAAGACATGTCAAGGGTGCTTTATGATGGTCTCTGGTTGATCGGTAAAGCTACACTAGCTCTTCAAAAATGGGCACCTAAGATGGCACTCAACGAATCCTTTTTGTCTAGGCATCAATTTGGGTTAGATTGTCAGTGCTTCCCTTAGAATTCTGGGTGGAAGATGTGTTTAAAGGAATCACTAACTCATTTGGTGAACTCCTCTCTATGGACTCCACAACTATGGCTAGAAGAAGACTTACTTTTTCTAGAATCTATATTGGACTTACACAAGGAATAGACATGCCTCTATCCATTGAAATCAAATATTAACTAGCAAAATGGAATGAACCTTTGGAATATGAAAGCATCCCCTTTGCCTACTTTCATTGTAAAAAAGCAAGACCTATAGCAAGGAAATGCCCTCTGTAGATAGCAATGGTGAAAGAAAAGAAAGAGAGAATGTTACAGTGGAAAGCTATAAACCCCATTAAGCAAATGGAGAATAATGAAAAAGAGAGAAGTCTCAAAGAGGACCAAAATATTATTATCCCACACACAATAGAGAAACATGCTAATAGTAATGAGGATATACTAGATATACCTTTAAATGATAAAGGTAAAATGAACTAAACAGGTAAAGGTGTTAAAGGTCAAAATGATACCAATCAGGAGGATCAAAAGAGTGATAACCTAGAACAATGAGAAATACAAGTAGTAATACAGAATAATGAGAAAGTTGGTTCGAACCACATTGCAGAAAATGCCAACAGAGCAAGCCTCAACAATGACTTGAAAGAAGCCAAGCAGTGCTTGATCCTTGGAAGTATCTCACTTTCAGGATCATAATAATCTATAGATATAGTTCAAGAAACCAACCACCTATCACCTACGACCTTAGTGCTTAAAGAAAAATGGGTAGATGATGATGTTGGGGACAAGCAAAAAAATACTCAAGAAAAAGATTGCTACATGAATGAAGGAGTAGATAGAAAGAGAGGGAGAAAAAAAGGGCCTAAGGCAACACCCCAGGATAACTTAGTCAAAACAAGATACAATAGTAAAGCTGACACTAGTTTCATCCCATCTCCTCCAAAAAGGAAAAGAGCAAGCCAGATCAGAGATCAAGAGGCCAGCAAGAACATAGTAGATGGTACTCAAATGACCATCAATGAGGTACGTTCCCTACTCAAGGAGTGAAAATAATCTCATGGAATATACGTGGACTAAATAGCCCATAGAAATAGGATGTTCTAAAACATTTAGTTAGAGATCATAGACCAAAAATCATTATTATCCAAGAAATTAAAATGAGTAAAGAGAAAGTTGAAAAAAATAATCTTTTTAAGTATGGTGAACTTTACGGGGGAAGCTCAGATGGTGCCTCTAGGGGTATAGCTATTTTTTGGAACCTTAAGCAAGTGTCAGGGGATCTGGTCACACAAGACAATAATCTATCTTTCATTAGGTTTAATCACATTGGGATGGTACATCCTTACTTCTTACAAATATTTATGCCCCTAATAATAAATTTGGCAGAAGCAAATTATGGAAAAAAATGGAGGCTTTTAGGGCCCTTCACAAGGATGATATGTGGATCATTATGGGGGACTTCAATAATCCTCTCTATGATGATGAGAAGTTTGGAGGTGTCCCCTCTCTGTCGAATAGCTGAATGGACCTTTTGAACTTTATCAACAATCAAGGGTTGCATGACATTGATCTCCAGGCTGCCAAGTTTACTTGGACAAACAAAAGGATGGGGGATGGTCTTATTCAAGTCTCACTTGATAGGGCCCTCATCTATAATGAATAGTTTAACCACTATCAACACTCCCTATCAACTATCTCCCATATAGGGTTTGACAACTTCCCTGTAATCTTTACTGTAGCTAACACCAACGTTAAAATAAATTTCCCATTCAGATTTGAAAGAATGTGGTTGGACCACCCTAACCTTTGCCAAATCCATTTAGAAGTGGTGGTCTATTGAGGTCAAAGGTATAACTATGTATAGAATTGCTAAGAAACTTAGAAATGTAAAGGAAAACATCAAAAATTGGAATAAGGAGGTTTTCAGGGACCTGTTTGATGCCAAAACTAAAACTCAGATGGAACTCAAGGAAATACAGGATAAAATCCAAAGTAGTGGATATAAAGAAGTCTCTATCAATGAGGAAAATGAAGTTTTGATGAATTACCATAGGATTCTCAGAAGAGAGGAAGAATTATGGAAACAAAGATCTAGATCCCTATGGCTTAAAGCAGGGGATAGAAACACTAGATTCTTCCATATGACTACGTTGAAACACAAAGAAACTAACAGAATATCTAAGTTAAAAAATGGGAAAAATGAAATTAAGAAGGATGAGGAGATTGGGAAGGAAGTTGAGAATTTCTTTACCTCTATGCTCTCAGTGGAACATGATCTGAATGGTCAATTTTAGGACACTATCATTGAATTCATCCCTCCTATCATTAGCAAGGATCAGAACAAGGATTTTGTGGCTATCCCCTCTGAGGAAGAAGTCAGGAAAGTTGTCTTTTCTTTTGATGGGAAAAAGGCCAGAGGCCCGGATGGCTTTCCACTTTTCTTCTTTCAAACTTTCTGGGACATCCTCAAAGCTGATGTGATCAAAGGTGTGTAGGAGTTATTTGGAGCTAGAAGAATCTTAAAGGAACTTAATGCTACTTTTTTTATTCTCATTCCCAAATTCTCGTGTCTAGACTCTATGGATAAGTTCAAACCAATAAGTCTTTGCAATTCCTTCTACAAAATCATCTCTAAGGTGGTTACCTCCTGGCTATCCATGAAAACATTCATTTGTTGGTGGACTCAAAAAGACAAGGATTTATGATGAAGCTAGACCTGTCTAAAGCCTATGACTGGGTGGACTACAGTTTTTTGGACAAGTTGTCGTCTAGTTTTGGTTTTAATGGGAAAGTCATTAATTTGATCGACCAGCTCATCTCTACCCCTTTTTTTTCAGTCATTGTCCATGGAGTTCCTTCCACCTTCTTTAAATCCTCTAGAGGAATTTAGCATGGAGATCTTATATCCCCCATTCTCTTCATTATTCTTGCAGAATGTTTGGGCAGATTTATCAGCAACTTTGTTTCTCAAGGGCTCCTCTATGGAATTTTGCCTTCCTCAGGCTTTAGAGCTTGTACCCACCAATAGTTTGTGGATGACACCATTATAATGGGTACCTGTACCATCAAAGAAGCCTCCAATTTTAAACACCTTCTTAACACCTACAATATAGCTACTGATCAAATTATTAACTAGGAGAAAAGTTTTGTTATCTTCTTTAATGCCACTAAAGATAGATTAAATAGATTGGCTCAAATCCTTGGTTGTTTTGGAATTCTCTTGTTGATAGATTAAGAATAAATTTGGGTGGATGGAAAGGAACTCTTCTTAGTTAAGCAGGGAAAATCCAACTTTTAAAATCTTCCATCCAGAGCCTTCTAGTTTATGCCTTAAGCCTTTTTTAAATCCCTTGTAAATTTGCTGATGCCATTGAGAAAATCTAGAAAGCTTTCTTGTGGTCAGGAGTGGAGGAGAAGAAGAAAATGACCCTCATTTCCTGGGAAAATGTTTGTAAACCTAAAAATATGGGAGGATTGAGACTCGGGAATATCAGAACTTTGAACAAAACTCTCCTGGCCAAACAAATCTGTAGGACTTATCAAGGAAGAGGGGAATGGAATGAAAGTTGGATGGCTAAATACCTAAGGAATGCTCCCACCATAGAGGAGTTCCTGGCTTCATAATAGATTCCAAGGGGTTCTTTCATTTGGAATAGCGTTACCCAGGCTAAAGATATTGCTCTTCTCAGCAGCATCCGAACCATTGGTTATGGAAGGAAGGTGAACTTGGGATGATGCTTGGATTGGAGGGCCCCCTCTTAATAAGATGACGACTCAAAAAATCATCCAAAATTGCAAAGAGAAGATAGGCACCAAAGTAGAGGACTATTGGAGAGACCATTCTTTGGTGGATCTCACTCACATTGATCCCAAACTCAAGCAGATTAACTTAATGATCAACCATGCGGTCCTAAATCTGGGAAGGAAAGATTAGATGGTGTGGCATGGGACTTTGTCTAGGACCTAATCGGTCTCTTATGTTGTCCTTTTACTAGCTCAATACCAAGTTCCTACTCCGTGCTAGGCCAAGGCTTGGCATCATGGGTTGACTCCCAAAATTAATATATTTTTGTGGATCCTCTTGCAAAACAAAATTTTGACTACTGACAACCTAAGAAAGAGGGGCTTTTGTCTTCCAAATATTTTTATCTTTGTTTGAATAATGAGGAATCAATGAACCATATCTTTTTACATTGTCCTTATTCCACTTCTATTTGGGGGATGTTTTTTCAGATATGGAGACTGAATTGGGTGTTCTAGGAGGAGATGAAGGATTTCTTAGGAAGTTGGCATTTCTCCACCAATAACATTACCATAAGAAATCTTTGGAAGTTATCCTTTGCCCATATCCTATAGGGGATATGGAAAGAGAGAAACAATAGAATTGTTAGGAATGAAACTAACACCCCGGAAGTGGTTTGGCTCAAAACTAAAAAACATTTGTGTTGAGAATGTGATGATTAGGGGACTGCAGTGTTGTAGCAACAAGGAGGATTTTGATGTTCTCAAAAGATGGAATATCCCTACCTCTTTGAGCACTGACATTAACCAAATCAAAAGAAACCTATGTTGTTGGTCTTTCCCCCCGAATTAGTGGTTCAAGGCCAACTTTGATGGGGAGGCTAAAGGAAACCTAGGCCCAACTAGTTGTGGTGGCATCATTCATAATGGGGTTGGCTTTTGTATAGGGGTGGTCGCTTATCCTTTGGGCATTCAAACCAATCATTTAGCGGAAGCTATGGGGGTACTTCAAGCTATTAAATTAGCCTCCAAGTTAGGGGTTAATTTTCTTTGGTTGGAAGGTGACTCTAAAAACATAATTAACTGCCTTATTAGCAATCATCAACCCTCGTGGACCATCAAGAACATCATAGACTCTGCTAGAGATCTATTAAAGGGGTTTAAGAAATGCCACATCACATGTCTTCAGAGAGGATAATAGAAGTGTAGACTTGGCGGCCAATGCAACAGTATGTAGCAAAACTATAATTACCTAAAATGGTGAAGGGGATCTACCATGTGTGACATGTGATATAGTTATTTATGAAAGATTACATGGTAAGAAAGGACAGATTTAATATCATTTCTCGAAGCGAAAAAATAATGTTGTGGCAACAAGAATTGACTCTATAGGTTATCGAGCAGTAAGTACAGTCATTATTGTAGTGTAACCTTTCATGCTTTATGGGAAATTTTAACCCTCCCCAACAACTAAATTAGAAACTTCTATAGTAATTGAAGTGGCTCTCACAGAGACTCTGGCAAGAAGAAAGTTATTAGTTTGAAGCTTTGAATTGAAATTAACAGAACCATGGGAGGTAAAAGGAAGAGAACGGAGGTGACTGCCATTGAGAATTGGAAGAGTCATCCAAAGGTCTAGAGCATCCTCCATGCTGCTAGGATGACAAAATTTATGGAGAAAATGTAGGAGAAACAACCTGAAATCACCCATATTTTCAAGAAGGGTTGGAACAAAGGGAATCTCACCATCGGAAATAGAAAGATTAAAGTGACCAAGAAAATGATAGAAGAGGCCACTAAAATTCCAATGGAGGGCATCAATTTTTACAGGGACAGGAATATCTTCAATGCAGCTATGAAGAAGTTCCTGAAGACTGAGGAGGAAAGGGCTAAGCTAGTGAAGGGCAGCCACACCTACTTTTCACCTTAGGTAATCAAATTAATTTGGCGAAAGGTTTTACTTGCTATTATGGAGGGCATCATGCTTGATCGTAGATATACTAGGGTTTATAGCTACCACTTTATTCTGCTAAATCATTTTGGGCACAAGGATAATATTTCTCTTCCCTACTATCTTTTTTGCTCCCTTAACACAAGGATTAAGGATGCCATTTCCAATCCCCACATTAACCTTGCAATACATGAAGGATTAATGGTGATTCTATATAATCACATCAAGAACATGACTATCTAGATAAATATTGGAGAGATTTCTAACTCGGATGAAGATTTTGACAAGTTAGAAGAGGAAGGAGGTGATGGCTATGATACGGAGCAAAGACTGAAGATGACCCCCAAATGACCAGAACAAGAAGATGAAAGAAATAATCAGAATAGGGGAGACAAAATAGAGGGTTTGCTAAAAATAAATAGAGAGGGGAGGATGATAGTTGGAATGAGGAGGAGGAAGGAAATGAAAATGACATGGACACCAAAAGCGAGAAGGCTCAAACCTAGGTGAGCCTAAAATAGAAAAATAAGAATTCAAAAGGCAGGGAGGTGGAAGAAAGGTTGCCTCTCAGGTTTGATTTGAAGCAAAAGAGCGTCATGGAGGAGGACATGGATATGAAAGATGATCCAAACATTGAGGATAGAGAGGTTAGTCTGGAGGTCATGGATGTCAAGAACTAGGAAGAGCAACAAGTGGACATAGGCATTTGCATAAATAATGAGACAAAGAACTTCAAACAAGCACTCAAATATATTCAAAAGGAAATCGAGAGCATAAAATTCAAGCAAGCCCATGAAGCTAGGAAAATCAAAACCTTATAGTCCATAGGTTCGAGAAAATTCAACTCCCTCCCAGAATGTCTTAGTGAGCTAACAAAGGCGATTGGCAATGCATAGGAGATTATAAATACCAACTGCAATAGTTTTACTTGACTGGAAAATAGAGAAAATACTATTGATCACAGACTAGATGGTATTGAGAACACACTTAAAATAATTAGGGAGCAGAGCCATAGGATCCTGAAGGCTAGCTTGATGAGCATGAAAACCCTCGTCTGCAAGTTAAAGAGCTACAAAGGGGAAAAGGCTTCAAAGGGTATTATTGAGGTCAAATATGACACCCCTGAGGATAAGGAACTTGGGGTCAGAAGAAGAACCAGAGCTAGTACTAAAAGGATGGAGAACCAGAGAAAAGAAATAGATGACATCTAGTGGGCTGCTGAAACTATGGATTAGTTTGAGTTGGAAGCGATGCAGATGCTTCAAAATTTTACCTAAGCTCAAGTTTCTATCGGTCATTTTTGGTTTTTAGTTTGTTCTAATCTTTTCCTTGCTAGTGTTTTGTATGCCAACTATCTTTTGTTTAGCTATGCATTAATTCTTATCTTTTGATCTTCCATATGTAATGGGTTTCAAGGGCCTATCAAAATCTATTTTCCTTAATCAAAAACTATTATAAAATTTATGTTGAAGGCATGCAAGGTTTTGACTTGGAATTCTCCAAGAAATTTTCTCAACCCTGGAACAAGGGGGAAGTGAGCATAGGGGTTTTTCCTTTAGGATCACTCTAGTCATGATTGTTTCTATCACCCATTTATAGCAGAAGGGAACAAATTTCCCAAAGAAGGTGAAAGGGTCCTATAAGGATGAATTTAAGAGATTTTTCAATCCCAGGAAAAGGGTTTCAAGGTTACAATGTAGGTATAATAGAAAATAACTACCCGATATTTGGAAGGATGCTACCCTTTTGTTGATTAAATTCTTCACTCTGGATTCACAACTTAAAACATTTATACTAAACTTTTCTTGATGCTAAACCCTCTCAGGTATGGTATTAAAATGAATATTTCCTACTAGGTTTATTCTTCTTTGGAATAATCAATTACTAGAGACAAGTCCAAAATCTCTCTTCCCCTTCATCTTGGGTTAATTCTTAGACTCTATAACTTTCATCTAGGATTAACCTCATCTAGTGGGTCCTTGTTAATTCTTCCTAGCCTCTCATTAAATCCTAATTTAGTGATGGAGTTCTCAAATTCCCCATTGTGAAAGCTAATCCTAATTCTAGCTCCTCTTCTAAACCCAAGTTACTATAATGGTAAAAAAAATAGGGGTTCCACCACAAGAAGGAAGAAACCACTAATTTTATGACTTGAGGACCATTAGAATAGGGAAAGATAGGAATTAGATAGCTCTGAATCCGAGAGGTCTAAATGCTAATCTGATTACAAGGGGGGTATTCCTCTTCTTTCCCTTGATTTGAATTGATTTTTTGAAGATTCTAAAATCAGGTTAAATCGGTTGAAATTGAAGTAAATATGCATGAACAGTGACCTACTATCATCAGATCAAGCCATGAACTTGGATCTGAGCATTGTAAGAGGATTTAGACCTATTCCTAGAAGGAGCTCTTGATTTGTTGGGACCAATGTCCAAAGGTTTTGTACTCCAATGGGGGGATGATTTATCTTTGTAAATAAAGATTATCCTGAAGACCACAACTCCTTACCTACTTCCTATACATATAAAGAAGGGGAGAATGGCTCGAAATAAAGGATTTCCTAATTCTAACCCTAGTTCAGGAATCATTTAATGCAATATTGGAAATACTAATCTAAATAATGGAAAGATATTTATGAGATTTACAATGACTGATAATGATGCTTTGCTTCTTGCATGTAATCACATATGTTGTATGAAATTCCATGAACATTAATAATCCCTAATGAAACACACATGCTTGCATATGAATGTTGTAATTTTATCCACAATGGTTGAAGGAAGAATATGCAACCTTGAATACCTATAGAAATGCTTGATGATAAAAACTTCAATGCTTGAATGCTTGATTGCCTGAATTAAATTACTAGGATGAAATTAGGTTCATCAAATATCTTTGTATATGAGAATGTAGGTAAATTTATTAATTATGCCAACCTCCAATCATCATATTGGCCCATGAATTTATTTTCTCGCTAGACAAATAGGTCTCACCCTCTTCTTTAAAATTGGGCCCCAAAAAGGGTGGCTAGGGTGTTTGATGCAGAGCATCATGAAAACATCAACCAAATAACCATTATAAAATCTTCTCCATATATCATGCATTAAAATTTAATGATTTAAACCCTTCATCTATTCATTTCTTGCAAATGAAAACCAAGAATTTGTCCAAACTGTGAAATTTACTCTATTCTGGTCATGAAATTACAGTCATGAACAGTCATTAATAACTCTTAAAATATAAATCACCCAGAAAATCTCTCTAGTCAGATTCTAGAAATGGTAGTTATAAAACTTTTCACAAAATTATAGAAAGATCCAATAGTTAAATACAAAGTTATGATGCATTTTCCAAAACTAGTCGTAGTGAATCAGGGTTTTGGGTAGTTCCAAACGGTTTTCACCAAAACTCTTATAACTTTCTCAAAAAAGCATGAAATCAACTCAAACCAAAAGAAATGGAAACATTATTAAATATAATACACTATAATTATATAAATACACTTGTTTCCAGGCTGTACATGGCCGTACTAGGCCTGGAAACAAGAGAAAAACTTCCAAGATCACAAAACAAGAGATTGAAAACAATGAAAATATGATACCAAAATGTTTCCAATTCTTTCCAATTCCTTCTCCAACTTTTACATCCACTTATGAACGACCATTATAGAGGTTTTATAGCCCTTTAATCTTCACATGGAAGTTACAACTACCCAACTTCCTCTTATGACCATACAACTTCCTATTTTGATCTTTTTACAACTTTTGAAAAGTTGCATTTTACAACTTTTACAACTTTTGACTCAAATGACTTTAAACCTTCAAAATAACCTTCAAAACATATTAGGATGGAATAATAATGTATTTTTGTCACCATTTTATCCCTCCAAGGATATTTTATACAAATTTTACCAAATGACTAATTCAAGACCTTATTAGGACAACTTGGACAACTCATTACAATGGGCTCTTTTAGCCTTACATATTGATTCATATTGACTCAAAATGACATTACAAATGAAAATGTAATTGAATACCTATGAATTGATTTTTATCCTCTAATAGATTCTTTTTATGCCTTTGTGTTAGGTGCTCCTGCACCAGTGTTATGCCCTGTGATCGAAGACAAGGCACTAGTGCCCTGGTCCTCCTCAAGTAGGGACCAAATTTTAGGCCAAAGGAGAATGAGGGAGATACATGCTAAAAGGAGGTATTTGTTTGAGGTATAAAATTTGGAGTTAAGACATTGAACAAATCTAGATAGGAGGTGAAGGAGATACGTGCTAAAGTAGGGG
Source organism: Cryptomeria japonica (assembly GCF_030272615.1). Lineage (NCBI taxonomy): Eukaryota > Viridiplantae > Streptophyta > Pinopsida > Cupressales > Cupressaceae > Cryptomeria > Cryptomeria japonica. The sequence continues at coordinate 511,722,916 of NC_081415.1, read as the reverse complement.
CAAAATAATGAGGTGTAAATTGGTCTAGTGAAAATTTATGATGCTACATTTATCCCCCACTTTAATTGGATTATGAGCCTATGCAAATACTTGAGATAAAGTAGACAAAATAGAGATGAAGGAGAGGATAAAAGGAGAATAATAACAAGAATTATAAGACATCACTAATTTGGAGGAGATAAGTCCCCAATCATAGGATCTTAACTCACTTTAATGCATGCAACGACACACAAAACAAGATCAAAGCCAATCAAAGAAAAAAAGAAAAAAGACACAAAACAAAAAGTCTAAAGACCAAGAACAAGATCTCAAGTAAGCTAGCTGAAGAGAACTTGACATTAAAATTTCTCAACAACAAATATCATTCTTGAAAAAATCCATCTCCATAACACAAGCGATCACATAAAAGAAAAAATAACACATCATCCATGAGCCACCAATAACAAATATATGAGCCCATGAGAAGAAGGAAAGAGAGAATATAGATACATGATAGATGTTCTTTCCTATGTGATCCATTAGAAGAATGATGAGAAAGGACATGGATACACACTCTAGATGTGCTTTTCTAGGTGATCCATGTTGGAGAGGGAAATAGGAATAGTCTATCTATATTTTACTAGTTCCACTTATCCTCGTGCATGTGTGTGAGTGATGTTTGGTTTCAAGTATATCGCACCTCGTATAATATTTTGTTTTCTCTAGTTTTGAGCATGCATAAACCTATTTAAGACATATAATGCAAATGTAAATGCCAAGAAGTGAGTGTTTGGTTTCAGGAATGACTCATTTAAGAGTTTGTTTTCTGTAGTTTTGAGAATGTGTAACCCCATTTAGGACAAAGACATACCTAGTTTCAAGGACATCCCGCATAAGAGTTTTTTTTCTCTAGTTTTGGAAATGTGCACTCTATCTAGGATATATATCAAATGCAAATTCCAAGGAGCGAATGTATTGCTCCGAGCATGAAGCATCTCATTTAAGAGTTTGTTTTCTCTAGTTTTGAGAATGAACATCATATTTAAGACATGAAAAAATATGGTACAATATGGTACAAAGAGGGTGATATGAGTACCCCACTTAAGATGTCAACATAACCCTATGTCGATGTCTTAAGGAATCTAGAAACAATGATACACACCTTCAAAATGAAGGAGATATTCTTTAGAAAATAATTTCATAAATATAAGCTAGAAAGGGAATACTCTTTAAGTAAGGATAAGATAATTGAAAAAGAAATCTCTTGCAACAAGTGTAAAGAGGATCCTTAGAGGAGAAGATATCTTTTGTCAAAAGACATCTACCTCCAAGAGGAGTCCTTTTAACAAACATAGCATCTTCTACCAGGGAAAGGAAGGATACCAAGAATGCATACCTTCCCCCTATTGCTAGGTGAAAGAGGTTCTTTGATGAAGGATACACACTTTGGACCCAATGTGAAGGGGTAATTTTATAATGCATATACATTTCCAAGTGAAAAAGATGTTTTAGTCAAGGACACACAAAAATTCCCACCAAGCATAGGAGAGACTAGACATAAACAAATGCATAATTTACTCACATGAATCAATATTACATGCAAGAAAAGATATTGATATATGTAAAATTAAATTCCAAAGAAGAGATAATATTCAAAGAGAGAAAGAGAGAGAGAGAGAATTAAAGAATAAAATATCACAAATTCATCTAAGGAGGGATTAGTCATAAGAGACATACCATTTCAATGCAAATCAAAGTATGAAAAATGCAACCGCGAAAGGGATTTAGGGAAAAAATAAGATAGAGGATAGAATGAAACATGTTTTTTATTACAGAACAAATAGGTTTTGAAGGGACCTGAAACCCTTTAATAAAGAACTACATCAAAAAACTACATAAAGATAAACAATTCCAATGCAGACCCAAAGACAACAAAAAACCACCACAAAACCAAAAACTAAGAAAAAGATAGCACAAAGACAAAAACTACTACAAGTTGTTAAGGGCCTCAATCAAAAACTACTACAAGTTGTTAAGGGCCTCAATGACCTCTATTTCTAGGTGAGTCATGTTAAAATAAATCTTCTTCAATTCCTGAATATCCTCATTAGCTGATTTCTTCTTCAAATTAGGCCTTGTACTTATGCACGTTCCTATGTTGTATCCTCAATCTTTTTATCCAATGCCTCCACATCCAATTTAGCACCTTCATATTGATTGGTTTTGAAGAAGTTGAGAAAGTACAACTTTTGAGATCCCAAGAGCATCTACAAGCAAAATACCCATCACAAGAGAAGATTGGAGATGGAACACAAAAAAGCTCTAAAAAAACAGATTATCATTCAGAGAGGGAATTAATAAGAAAAGTTACAATACAATCCTTATGATAGGAGAATAGAAACCCTAAATATGTGCAACCCTAAAGAAACCCTAAAGGGATAAAGAGTATTTAATAATTAGAATAATTATTAAATACCTACAATATTATTAAATACCTAAGTTTAGCTTAAGCGTAGAGTATAATAGACTAATAATTAAATAAATAATTATTAGCTAATACAAGATAACTCTAACACCCCCCCTTAAGATGAACTTAGGGAGTAACTAAAAACACTAAATGAAAGAAAGAAAAATGCAACTACAAGAAGAAGGAAAAACTTTGGGTCCCGACAACAAGGCTTGATGAGGTACCCAATCACAACCAAATCTCTATGAAATGGAGAAATAGAGAAAGCCACATGGGAAAAACTCTACTCCAAAAAGAGATGGGAAAAAACATGCAAAAAGAAACATGAAAGAAGGAAGGCCTCAATGAGACCCCCCAAGGACAAATTCCTTCACCGCAAGCATAGAGCGCAACTGAAGATAGCGTGGAGATACAAAAGGTTTAGTGAAGATGTCAACAACCTACTTCTCTATAGGAATGTACTCCAAGATGAGAAAGCCATCTTTCATCAACAATCTAATGAAGTGCATGTGAAGCTCAATGTGCTTAGACCTCTAGTGCTCCATTGGATTACGAGAAAGATGAATGGCACTCTGATTGTCACACCAAAGAATAGTGGGACTATTAGGAGGGAACCCTAACTTAGTCATCAACTCTCTAATCTATAAAACCTCATGATTGGCTAACACCACTGCTCGGTACTCAACCTCCATAGATGATAATGCAATAGTAGACTACTTCTTGCAAGACCATGTGAGAGGACCAGAGCCAAGGCAAAAAACAAAGCCAGAAGTAGACTTCTGATCTTGAGCATCATCGGCCCAATCTGAGTTAGTGAAGCCAAAAATATGAGGGGATCCTAAAGTATAGTGAATGCCAAATTGAGTAGTTCCCCGAATGTACCACAAAATATGTTTAGTTTCTTGCCAATGGCTCTCATGAGGATCATGGGAGAACAGAGAAACAAGACCAACCACAAAAGAAATTTTTGGGCACGTATGGGCCAAGTACACCAAACTACCAACCAACTGCCAATATAAGGTAGAATCCATAGAAGGTGTAGAACAAGTGGGAGACAAAACAACACCTAACTGAAATGGTGTGGGTGCAGGCTTGCAAGTATACATGTCAAATCTGTGAAGAATATCAAGAGCATACTTCTGCTGAAGTATGGAAATCCCATCAGAAGACTGAATAACCTAGAGACCCAAAAAATAGTGCAGAAGACCAAGATCTATCATCTCAAACTGCTCCATCAAGGTGCATTAAATATCCTGAATCAAGGAGGATGAGCTATCGGTAATGATAATATCATCAACATAGAGCACAACAATAACTATATCAACCCCTTAACGCTGAATGTAAATTGTAGGATTGGAATGACAATGTGTAAATAGTGTGGAAAGCAAGAAAGAGTCTATCTTCTCATACCAGGACTGAGGAGCCTATTTGAGACCATACAATGAACGTCAAAGTTTGCAAACCAAAGAGAAATCCTGCACAAATCCTTGAGCATGGTCCATATAGATCTCCTCACGAAGGTCTCCAAGCAAGAAAGCAGTCTTCATATCCATCTAAAAAAAGGTCCATCCCTGTGAAGCTGCCAGAGAAAGTACGAAGCGAATAGAATTCATATTGGTAACATGAGAAAAGGTCTCGGAATAATCAATACCCTCTACCTGAGAAAATCCCTTCACAACAAGATAAGCCTTAGACTTATTAATAGAACCATTTGCAACATACTTTGTATGATACACCCACTTACACTAAACCAACTTCCTACCCTTCGGAAGAGAACAAATATCCCAAGTATGATTTTTCATCAAAGAAGAATACTTCTCATCCATGGTCCTATCCCACTCTAGGTGACTTGTCACCTCTAAAAATTTTTAAGGATCATCTAAAATGGCATGACTCGGAAGACTGGAACTAGATGTTGGTGCATGAGTACGACAAGTGTCTGAAGGATCACCTACCAGAGAATTAGCAACATCAACTGTAAACTGGGCCCACTTGGGCTAAGGCTGAGTGACGGGTGGTGATGGTGGTGATGGTGGTGGTGGTGTTGGCAATGGTGGACCATCATTTGCATCATCCTCAAGGAAGAAGGAATCCTCAAAAAATGAAGAGGAGGAGGAGGCAGTGAGGGAGAAGCTGCTAATGGAGAATCCATCTGAGGAAGGCGCTCATCAAACTAGACATCCCACCTAAATAGGACCTCATAGGAATCGGGATCAAACAACCTGTAGGCCTTAACATCCTCATAGTAGACAACAAAAATGAGTGGTCGGATCTTCCTCTCTATGGCCTTCCTCTAAGCATCTGAAATAAATTCCCAAGCCTCACTACCAAAAACATAGAATGAAGAAACATCAGGCTTGACATGGGATGATGCCTCCTCAAAAGTCAACTGGCGTAATGCCTTATGAGGCCTCTGATTCTAAATATGAGTGGCACAATTAACTACCTCAACCCAAAAAGTAGGTTGCATAGAACATGACTGAAGCATACAATTGGCAATCTCCCTTAGTGTTTTGTTCTTTCTCTCAGCAACACAATTCTACTGAGGGGTGTGAGGAACTGATAAGTGATGTACCAAACCATGCTCAGTGCAGAAATTTGTAAAAGCCTGATTCACATATTCTCTTCCATTATCTGTGTGTATCCTTTTTATAGAAATACCAGAATACTTCTCGATAAATGTCTTAAAGACTTGAAATGAATCAGAGACATCAGACTTGTACTTAAAAAAGTACACCCATATGCGTCTGGAGAATTCATCAATGAAAGTGAGCACATATTTGGACCCTGAAAAAGATGGAGTTGGAACTAACATAAGATCACAATGGATCAAATCCAAGGGTGTCTTAGCATAGGTGGCTCTTCCTGTAGGAAAAGTATCACTATGATGGTTTCCAAGTGCACAACCTTGACATACACCATCAGTACAAGATATCTAAGGGAGCCCAATAAAAAGTGCATGTGTGATCATCTGTTGTAAGTATCTATAGTTGACATGGCCAAAACGCTCGTGCCACACTCTGCTCATTGAATTTACATGGGCAACAAGAGAAACACCTGAACCATCTAGACTCTCAAAGCCATCAAACCAATATAACCAAGAATCAAAATCAACACTACCAATAGCCACACCCAAATCAGGATCATGGAGCTCTCTAATAACCACATCATGTGGTGAGAACTAAAATATTTTACCAAAGCCATAATAAAAAATTTGATAAACAAAGAGGATGTTCATCGAAATATTTGGAGCCAAAAGAATGTCATTAAAAACAACCACCTGTTAAAGGAATAGAACTTGAACCTGAAACTGAAAGTTGTGGTGAGTCGCCAACTACAATTTGTAAAGTAGTACTATGAGAAAGTGAGGTAACAAGGTGCGGTGAGTGTGTCATGTAGTGAGAAGCCCCAGAATCAATAATCCAAGTGGATATAGAAGGAATAGCTCATGCGGAAAGAGCATGTATTTTTCCAGTAGAAGAGGAAGATGGAGGCTAAGGAGTAGAAATATGATGTTGCTGCATGGCTACCTTCAAAGCCTCTAATCATTTCCTACAACAAGAAACTAGATGACCTTCTTTTCCACAAAAACTACAAAATTCATCTGATTTCTTCTTAGTATTGGAGGAAGACTCACCAAAGTTAGAAGAATGCTCTTGTTTGGTATAGGACTTTGGTTTGTAATTAGAATTAGGTGGTGGCTTGGAGGAATGCTCACTCCTAGCTGAATCCCTCTTAGGCTTTGATTTCTTCTTCTTGTTCTCTTTAGATGTTTGAGCAACCAATGCTTTTGGCTTTGATCCTATGAGGGTGTCCAATTGAGACAGGTGATCCTACTCACGAGTCAAGTGATCATAGAAAACATCAAAAGTAGGCATGGTGAAGTGTGTACCCAATGCATCCATAGTACAATAAAAAGTGGAAGCAAATGTCTAATAGGGACCTTGAATCTTAGAGAGAATCAGGTAGATACACTCTAGGTCTGTTTTGTTCTTACCAAAACTATGTAGGATAGATCTGGTGGTTTTAAACTTGTTCAAAAAGTCCTCAATGTGAGGAAAAGACTCAAGTAACAAGGAAGAGACCTCTGCCTCAATCCGTAATTCTCTAAACTCATTAACAGTACCAAAAAGAGTTTCAAATTTGGACCACTTAGCCCAAGGAGTGAGCAAACCAATAAGTTGAAAAAACACATTGTCTAAAACATGAAAAAGCACATTGTCTGAAACATTGATCCACATCCAAATAGGACCATAAACCTCTTGATCTGAGAAGCCTCGTCATATGAGCTTTCTAGAGGTGATAGTTTTGGGATGTAAGAATGTCAACTGAAGAATCTTCCATGCACACCTGTACCTAAACCTGGACCTGCTCTTGATTTTTTTAATTAAGTGATCTTTCACACTAGATAGAAGATGCAGAAGGGGTTTTTTTTGTTTTCTTGAGTTTAGGTGTTCTAATTTTCTGAAGTAAATTATAGAAAATAGTAAAAAAATAACACCCCCACAATATGCAAAACAAAAAACCAGTGCAATCTGAGAGCCAGAAAAGAAGACAAGAGAAAAGAAAATGTGTCAGACACTATCTTGTGTACCTAATGATTTTTTTAGAAATAATAACTCCAAATCTAAGAAGGGCTCTCCAAGACCTTTCTGACACTTATTAATTTTTTGAAAATAGAGTCCGTTTACCCAAGTTATGGCTCCTAGAGTGTAGAAAAGAGCACTAACTTGGACGGCAAAAAATAGGTACTAGATAAAAAATCAGCAAATCTCACCTCCAGATCTAAGTAGGGTTCAAAAAGATATTTTTGGGGCCTATTCATTTTCAAAAATCTAACTCTGTTTGCCCAAGTTATGGCAAAAAGAAAAAAAACCCTCTTGTAGGGCATAAAGAGGGTAAAAAAAAAATTCTCGAAAAACGTTCCTCTAAGTGCCAAACTCAAAAAAAAATTCTCAGGGCTAAAGTTTTCCAAACTAGACAAATTTTATATAAAAATGGGGGTTTTGGGGTGTTCTGAACTCAATGGTGAGGTTCATTTGAGCTCAAAATGTATAGAAACAAAAAAGATACCCCGGATCCAAGCTAAAACCTCTAAAAAAAAACTGAAACCCTTGCCTCTAGAGAAAATCTTCTGAAAAGAAATTAGGAACAAGCAGTAGCAGATGTAAGCTCTAATACCATGAATAAATTGAGAAAGTACAACTTTTGAGATCCCAAAAGCATCTGCAAGGAAAATACCTATCACAAGAGAAGATTGGAGACAAAACACAAAAAAGCTTTGAAAAAAAAGATTATCATTCAAAGAGGGAATTAATAAGAAAAGTTACAATACAATCCTTATGACAGGAGAATATAAACCCTAAAGATGTGCAACCCTAAAGAAACCCTAAAGAGATAAATAGTATTTAATAATTAGAGTAATTATTAAATACCTACAATATTATTAAATGCCTAAATTTAGCTTAAGCATAGAGTATAATAGACTAATAATTAAATAAATAATTATTAGCTAATACAAGATAACTCTAACAGGTTTCAAGCTTTCACACAATGGTATTTATATTCTCAGTTGAGATCTCAAACACTTTTTGGGTGAAGGTAACTAGAGATATAAGGTTGTCATTAACTTTTTGGGACTTATTTTCCATCTTACTCAGCCTTCTTTCAAAATATCTTTTTATTTTTCCTCCAACAGAGAAATTATGCAATCATGATCTTTCTTCATATCACTAACTATTCCCATAGTCTTCTACTCCACCATCCATTTTTTATTAGTTTGAGAATCTTGTTTATTGGTAATAGCCCTCATTTTCACATTGATATCTTTAACTTCATGAAAGAGACATTTAAATATCATGCAATTATCAATAGTCGCATCATGAGCTACAACCAATATATAATTTATTTTCTCCCTTTCTATGTTGATGAATGGGGAATTGGCATTGAGCTCTTTCAGGAAGGGAGGTATACCACTTCAACTCGACACTTGGTTAGATCTATTTGGGAGAGACTAATGAGATGGGAGGGAATCAGAATGTGAGGTGGATAGGGAATGATCTACCACATTTAGCTTGGTGACCATTATTCAAACAAGACCTAGAATTGGAGTCCAAACCTTCCAAATCCATGTTTCATTCTTCTTCCTCTAAGGACAGGCTGAAATGGTCCCCTTCCTAAAATTCACTGAAAGCTTTATGAACCCTAACCGAGGGGGAGGGCAAGATTTTTATGTGTTCATGAATGAGAAAAAGAATACCGCCATGAAAAACATGATAATTCTTTTTTATGTGGTCATTTATGGCTGCATTAATTCAAGCCATAAGAATGAACCATGTTCCCTCCCCAAGATGTTTGGTATTGAAAAAAAATATCAATGCTTATGATGAATATCCCCCAGTTAAGTTAGCTAGAAGTGTCATAGGGTGACGACTAACATGAAGGGTGAGAAGAGTGCTAAGGCATTAATTTCTCACCAAGGAAAAGAGTAATATCAGTGGAAAGATTTATTTGACCCTTATCAAAATGTTCATAAATTCCTTAAATGTTTTACATTTTCCAAGAAAATGACAATAGCTACGATGAAAAAATGTATGCTTACCACCTTCTTTATTCTTATTGCTGAACTTTACAAAAGGAAAAATGAAATTCCTATCATACATTAATTTTCAAAATATTCTAGTTGTGAATCTTTCTTGATCATCAATAGGATTAGGCCTTGTCTCTTATGATGTAGGATAAGGATTGTTAGAGGAAGAATGAGTGTCATTAGATTATTGTAACTATGCCTCTATCAATGAGTCCTTGCATTTCATCAATCATTGGTAGTATGATCATTAGTTTTGTGATATGAGCCAAAAGGAGCTTTTGAAGAAGAAGATCATTAGCTAAACGATAAGTTTTTTATCTTGCAAGATGATCTTTGAAGTCTTGAATCTTAAGGAGATCATCCATAGGAGAATTATGATAATGTCCTAGGCCTTCTATGTTATATTATGTAGGAGGATTAATAGGGACTCTAATTCCTTGTTCAAATTTTCCATGTTCTCGTCCTTTAAAACCTTGATTTGATATCATGTTAAAGCCACTCCTATAAGAATATTTTTTATTGGAAAGGATGATGAACATTATAATAAATTTATTTTGAATTGTTGGTGTAAGTGTGTTTAGAAAGAACAAAGGGACAAGTAGATGAAGGAATATCTTGTGGAGGGTGATTTTACTTTATATCATCATGCATATCCTCTTTGGTAGATTGGGTAGGAAGATCCTTATCTTCTAAGGCCTCATATTTTCTTAATGTTATTTTGGGATATAGATTATGAATGAAATACATAAAATAATCTTCTATACAAATTTTTTGATGACTAAGATAGGCTCTATGAGAATAAGAAGGATATACAGAGATTAGAACACCAATATTTTTATCTTACCCCCCTTGCGCTAGGGTATGTGTATGACAAGAAGATGGTGTCATGTTTATCTTCAATGCTTCCTCTCAAATAGAAAGATTATTGATATGAGTATTAGATTATTCTTCATTCACACTAGATACCCTAGGAGAGGTACAAGTATTAGGTTTTCCATTAGCATCTCTAGGATTTGATATCTAACTGATTGAAAGGAAGAAATTTGGAAATTCAAAAAATGCAATATACCAAAATGCTATGGATGAAAAGAAGCAATGTGAAGTCAAAGAAACCATTATCCAACACATGATTATGATAAATATAAATGAAAAAAAAGAAATAATATGTGAAATAGAAAATAAATCATCTCTATTAAGTGCGATTATTAATATTTAAAATCAAATGTGAAAATTAATTTGACAAATAAAGCAACCCACAAACCAAATTAACCAAAATAAATTACGGTTTTTATGAATTAAACCTCTAAATTTATGTAACCTAATTAAAATAAAATATATGAATGTAAAAATGACAATTGAAATATTTTTATATTAGATCTGAAACAATTAATCCAAATTAGAAAACCCACAAGCTCAATTTTAAAATTAAAAATTAGGGTTGTTAACCTCTAAATCTTTTAAATTCAATTGGAAAATAAAATTGTAAGTGTAAATTTTAATTTTAAATTGCATAAAAATTAGAGAATATAAATCAAAATTGAGGGTGTAAGGACTTGGGTTCACCAAAATGAAATGGTGAAAAAATAGGATTTCCACCACAAGAAGGAAGGAAACACTAATGTTATGACTTGGGGACCATTACATTAGGGATATATAGGAATTAGATAGATCTAAACCTATTTGGTCTAAATGTTGATCTAATTCTAAGCGAGGTGTGTGTTTTGTTCCCTTGAGTTGAATTGATTTGTTGAAGATGTTGAAATTAGGGTAAATGAGCGAAAGTCAATGTGTGAATAGTTAACTATAGTCATCAAATTGAGACACGAACTTGGATCTAAGGATTGTAAGAGGATTCAGACCTATTCCCAAAAGGAGTTCTTGATTTGTCAAGATTGGTCTAATGGTCGTACTAGTCCTCTGAACCTTTTGTACTCCAATGGAGGAATGATTCATCTCTACAAATAAAGCTTATCCTAAAGATCACATCTCTATACCTTCTTCCTACACATAGAAAGAAGGAGAAATAGGTTGGAAATAGGGGTTTTCCTAAGTCAAACCTTGATTTAGGAATTAAAATTGAATGAAATATTGTAAAAAATAAAATAAAATAAAGGAAAGATATACCCCAGATATGAAATAATTGATAATTATGCTTTTCTTATTGAATGTAATCATAAATGTTGTATGAAGTGGCATGAATATGAAAAAGCCCTAATTACACACAAATTCTTGCATATGAATGTTGTAATTTTCTCCACAATAGTTGAATGAATAATATGTAGCCTTTAAGGCCTCTGAAAATGCTTGATAGTGAACACTTCAATGCTTGAATTCTTGATTGGTTGACTGAAATTCCTAGGATACAATTAGGTTAATCAAATGTATTTATATATGAAAATCTAGGTAATTTTACTAAATAGGGAGATCTCTAAGGGTCATATTGAGACACCATTTTATTTTCCTATAGGAGAAGTAGGTCTCACCTCCTCCTTGAAAATTGGGCCCCACAATGGAGGACTAGGGTGCTATGCACTCTAGACCAGGACCAATGTGCTAGCACCCCAGTCCTCCTCAAGTAGTGACCAAATATTGGGCCAAGGGAGGAGGACACCTCTTCAAGGAATTACTTGGTAGGTGTTTGAAGCATAAAACTTGCAGTTAAGACACTAAACAGACCCAAATAGGAGGTGAGGGAGACACATTCTAAATTAGGGGCGCAAGCATGAGGTGTAAATTGGTTTGATGATAATTTACGATGCTACAATTAGATCCTACCCTCATTAACCCCATTAAAGAAGTGAAATAAAATATTTCTCCTTATCCACCTTCTAAGGATGTGGAGAGGTAGAATAAAAAGAAGAGGAACCTTATTTGTAATTTGATTCCTTAAACTTGGAATTAGACTAGTCCCCTATATGGCTTTAGAGGAGGTTGCTCCAGTTCCTCCTAATGAAGAGGTCCCCATCCCTAATCCTAGCCTTCCTACATTAGATTCTAAGGTGTTGAAGCTGGAAGAAAGTATTGGGTAGTAGGGCATGGATATTAAATGACTCTTCTCATAATTCAATGTGGCTATTAGAAAGATTAATAGACTTGAGGCTATTACTAAAGTGGGAGCTAGGGTGAATACATGGGCCTGATAGAGGAAAAGGATGAATGGGTCATGGAAGTTACTAGTAATATGGTTGGGAAATTTGAGAAATGCGATAAAATTGAGGGGATGCTAAATGACCTTAGTGAAAAGGTGTCTCAAAGGAATGATAATAATGTAGCGATGGAGCTAGAGGAAACCCAAGAGAACCTAAAGTGAAAAGTTGAGGATATATCCAAGTTGAGCCAAGAGATGGCCATGAAGAATTCAACTTCCTTACAAGTTATTTAGGAGGAAATTGATCATAGGAAAGCATAGCATAAGAGACATGAAATGTCTCCCTCTGCTATGATGGAGCCCCCTTCCTCTATGGTTGGAGAAACTACATATTATTTACCCTAACCTCTATTAAGAGTTATAGCAATAAAATTTATTTCTCTAATAAAGTTATAGGTCTCTATAAATATCGGTAAGAGGGTAACGTCTGTGCCTAGTAGACCACCCCATTGCATCTTTGGTAGCTGGCTAGTTAGTTTGTGGTCTTGTTTTGGTAGTTAGTTTCTAGTCTTGGTATATTTGTTGGTAGTTCCTCACTATTTTTGGTTTTTTTTGTCTTTATATATGTGTGTATTCCTCATGTGCCCTAGGTGAATCTTTTCAGTGGTTATGTAATGGTTTAGGCCTATCCTACCTTTTATTAATTAGAACTATTATAAAAATAAGCAAAATAGTAAGCTTGATTATTATTATTATAGATGTAGGAACAAAGACTAATATATATTAGAAGTTAAGTTATTATTTATAATGTCAAATTAAGATATAGAGTCAACCCCATAAATTAATTGATATAAATTAAAACACTTATGGATGTATAAGGCTTGAACACTCCTAAATTATGGTATCAATATATACACATCATGGGTCATTATTATGATGCATGATTCAAATGAATTTTTGACAATAGGTTTGAGCTATTGTACTAATTTAAGTGTAACGAGAAGAAAAATAAATTGAGCTATATATTGTTAGTAAACTTAGAATGGACATTAAAACTAAATCATTCACATAAGTATAATGAATATCCCCCATAGAACAAAAATAAAGAGACGATGTATTCCCTCATAATAAAGAAGCTCTAATCTTGAAGGTGAATGCTTGTAGATTAATCTCAATGATTATCCAAGAGAGAAAACTATATTTCTCCCCTTGGAAGGAAACAAAACCAATAACCAAGGGAAAATAAATTCCATGAAAGAAGATGGAAGGGATAATCTCATAATGTGTGCCATGGAATACTACTCAATTGACCATATGTCTATACCAAAAGAGGCCAAATCAAATGAAGCTAATCCAAATAACTATGAAGATACCTAATTAAACCCCCCTATAAATCTAACCAAAAACAAAAAAACCCCTCATCAGGAGGAGATGGGTAATGATAGCTTTGAAAAGAAAAAGGTGGTGATGTTTGTTGATCTAAAGGATAAAGGGAATAAGGATATTAAGATGGATATCCCCCTCAACTTTTACTAGTTGGAGAGTGGTAATAGCAAAAGTGATATGGTCCATATATTGGCCTGCTTCTAGCTAACTCCACCTCTAATAAGGAGAAGTGCTTTTGTTGGGTGATTAGTGAAATCCTCATCATCAAACAAGGAATAAAGGATATTATTAATACCTTCACTAAGACCTCAATAACTAATAAAAATGATAAACTAATTAAAATTACCTAGAATCTGACTGAAGATGTTAAAGTCATGAAAATATATCACGAATCCAAAATTGCTAGTTTGGAGAAAGAATTGTAAGACCTTAAGGGAAGGCTTAGGAATTTGGTTGATATCAGTAAAAAAAGTAATGAATAACAGTGTTGAAGGCCTTAAAAACATGAATGAGAAAATTATAATCGATAAAGCTCAACCAATCAATAGTATTCTAATAATTGCTAATAAATCTAAAAGGAAAACCTTGGATACTAATCCATAGGGATCAGAGGTGTGGATTTCTACAAGCTCATCTACTAGGACTAGGAGTGGGAATCAAGAGAAAAGTACCATGAGGAGAGTAATGGAGCTAGAAGACATGAATAAGAACTTTATTGAGAAAAAATTTGAGCTCTTAGAATCTCTTGTTTAGCTTTATGTTGGTTTGCTCGAGGCTTTATTTTTGTTTTTTAGTTGGGATATGTGGGGTTTTTCCCCTTTTTGTTGTTGTTGTTTGGATGTTGGTTATGGACTTTCTCATTGCTATTTTTCTTTTTTTGTACTTGGATTTGTGTTTCAGGTCCCTATAAAACTCATTTTATCTTAACCAAAAACTATGAAGATACCTAATGAACAACCTCAAGAGGTACTAATGAAGATCAAATGATAGGAATGTTGAGGTTTCTATTAAAGAGAAATAGAATATCTGGGGTCATGTCCCCAATTAATATAGTGTGTGCTATAAGAAATAATCATGTAATATTTGGAAATTACTCATCCAATAATGCTAGAATAGGAAGGGAATAAAGATCATGCTAGATTAAATAGATCTCTAAAGAAGAAAGAAACTCTAGAGGATGATCCTAAACACAAATATTAGCAACCAAGGTGGTTTATGGAAGCACTCATAGGTTCAAGCGACCAAACCTCAAAAAAATTTGAACTATAGATGCATGAAAGTTAGGAGTAGTCAATGGAACTATATGTTATGTGTGCCAAAAATGGGAGAAATCATGTAATTGAGATGAATGGTCAACATTATAACTACAGTAAGCTCTCTAATATGTATATCTCTTATGCAATTGAATCACAGAAGAACTCAACTATCTTGCCTATCCTGCTATGATTATTCAAGTAGAAGGAAAGAATGTTGTAAAATAATGAAGGGACACAAAGGACATCAATGAAAGTGGCATCATCAATAATATAAATTATTTGAGTAACACTCACGTAAGTGTTATTACCCATCAAAATGTGTGGAAAATTATGATGCTTGAAAGGAGAGTACATATCTATGGATTATGCCACATTATGAGAGGCTCTTGATTAAAAAATCTACCTACTGGACTAAAGATATGTCAATGCAAATGGAGTATCATCTTATCTTCACCATATACCATATAAGATAACCAAAAATGTGTAGGCATTGAAGTGGTAGAATAAGATGTAGTACATGAAGGCGATTAAATATTATTTTTTATGGATAATATATTTCAACTCATCTATCTACTTTACATAACAATGATGCTTATTATTTCATGATTTAGTGCAATATACACACTTAGACTTGTTCTTCTTACATGATGACATCCTTGAAGAATATGAATAATTTGATGAATCTTATACATGGGAGTTAAAATGGTTGATTGGACTATTTATTTCAATTCTTCTACTTATAGATTATTGATAAACAAACACCTATGATTTGAAACTATAAAGTGAATCAAGTTGTGCCAACTTGTCTTTTACTCATGCTAGTGTCTATATACCTCACACAAAGGCATATTTAAGGTGGTATCTAAAGAAACTATTGTAGAATAAAATGTGAAAGAAAATACATGAAACAGGCCCCAAAGATTCAATAGGATTAAAAAGATGTACTCATTGTCAATCTTGTATTTACCACAGACCTGTAAAAGGGATTAGTTTGATTTAAAATTTTCTCAAGACAATCCTCAATGTAGAAGAATAAATTAGGTATCAAATATGCCAATTTTGATGCAATTTAAAGTGCATGAAACTCATGAATACCCCCAAAATTTCCTAAAATTTGAGCCACATAGCTTAAGGAGTATCATTGGAATGAAGATGAAATAAGAGACTATCCAAAACATGCATGCCAATCAAAATCGTTTTTTTATCCATTTGGTCTTTATGCTGAAGGATATCAAAATTATGGTTGAATTTTGGTTGGTTCTCATCTAAATAGGATCATAAACGTTGAGACTAAATCAATCTATTCACCTTGGAATTCTAACTATAATAGTTACGAGGTATAGGTTTCTCAATAGAGAATTACACCACTGTAATTAGTTTTTAGATTAGGCAAGGGCTATGATGATGTGAAGATTTAAAAATTGAATATGCTACCCCTCATTACAAGGAAAACAAACCTTTTTTCAACTTTTAGAACTGGCAAATGACCAAAAGAAAGGAAATTATTGAATCTAAGATCTATGAGTACTTGTTATAAAATCTAAAAAATAGATAGTAGATCAAGGTAGATCACAAAACTAGCTCTCCAATGCTTAGTCATTTATGAAAAATAGTATATATGTTTAAGATATGACCAAAAAGTGAAGAACTAAACATATACCTTCAAATGCTTATAGAAAGAAAATGAAGCAAGATCTAAAAAAACTGTATCACTACTAGATCATTCTTGAAATCAACTTTTTCACAATATCTCATTTTCCTTATTTTGACATTGTATGTAAAATTTATGACAAAAAGAAAAGTAAGATAAATTTAACTAGTCAATAATCAATAAAGATGACCTTTTGATATGATTTTTATGAAACTTAGTCATTACATGCAAATTTGACAGATACCCAGATGGTTTTTTGAGGCTATGGAAAAAAAATAAAAACTTTAAATTTCTCAAAATTCTATAGAAATTTTTTTATGTTTGAATCTTTTTTTTTTCTTTTTATCTGGTTAATTTTATTTAAAAAATCACAATATTTGATGAATCTTGAGAAATTGGGAGAAAACTGTAAGAATTTGTTGAAAATAGGCAAGATCTAGAAAACATTGAGTAGCACAAAAGAGAGACAAATAGATTTGATAAGAATAAATTATATTCTAGTAAAGATGCAAAATACTGATCAACTAGATCATAAAAAATTACATACAATATAGATGAGCCTTCTTATAAAGGCAAGGCCATATGGATATGTGAGCACACAATCATGACATGTTGCTCAATGAGAAACAAGAGTAGTGGTAGGGGTAGGTAGGAGAAATAATATAATATTCCACAAGAGGTGGATCACCCTCTAAATGTGGAATGTGACAACAAGGTAAGACCACAAAAGGTGGAAACTCTCCTACATACATCATCCCAATGTCCACACTTCCCGAAGTGTCTCATATCCAAACTACTATGAAATGCATTATCCTAAGTAAACTTAAGTAAGGTGTAGTTATATCCTATATCAATAAATGATTACACCAACACCCCCAGCCCCTTAAGTGCAACTTGGGAGAATGAACTTATGCAAGATGGGTCTCAACTATGAAGCCACGTTATGTACCCATGTACAAATAAAAATGCACACAAACCAATGAAATCTCTCACAAATGGAGAAAGAGAGAAAATCCCAATGAGAAAAAACTCTCCCCCAAAACAAAGATAAAAACTATACTAAAGAACTCTCAAAGAAGTATGTGAAGGACAAAACCACATGTGAGGAAAAATTCCCCCCATAAGAGAGAAGAAAATAGATTAAGTCACCCCCACTTAATGTAGAATTTGCACCATTGGTAGAATCTCAAAAATGAATGAAGAAAATGCTCCATGATCATCGAATAACGTTCCTCCCCTTGGGAAGAAACAAAAAAAAGGTATATCTATGAAGTCTCCTTAATCATGAAGGGAAGATGTATAGCAAAAAAAATCACGATGAATAAAGTCTCTAAAAATAGCACAAGTGTCCCCATGTCGATGCTAAAAGTTACCCCCTCCAAAGGTGGTGTACTGATCCACACTACTAAAAAATGGCACTCCAACAGCTATTGGAGATGAATGTAGATCAATATCCAAAGACTCACATATCTCCTTTAAGGATAAAGAGACATCCTCCAAGTGTTGTACATAAGAATCTACAATCATGTCAACCTTGAAAGAATGATCATCTAGAGAATGAACAAGAGGGTCAGACTATTCCCTTGCAACAAGTGAAGAAGGACCATCTTCATCAAAGATAATATGAATATCATCAATTATGTCTCCCAAACCTGCAATGTCTATCAAGTAGTCATCCTAATGAATTGAAGCTAGAAGACAAGGAATATCCTACTGCACTGAATCACTAGAGGCACAATTGTAGCATCATCTGCATCATTGAGTGCAATAGGTGATGTGATATCAAGAGAAGTAGATGAAATGCTAGTCTCAAGAATGGGTTCACATGTGAAAATCCCCAAGTTCAAGTAACCAAAATTCTCCTCAATATTTGAATAATCATGTGAAGAATCAACATCATCAAAAGGACCAAATTGTGATGAAGAGTACAACCGAGATGCATGATGTACAAACTCTCTAGCAATAATAGCTCTAGTCTCCAAGTCTCTAATGATAACTGAATCAAGTGTGAACTCCACAGTTTTCCTTGTTGCCCCATGAGTGATTTGATAGATGGAAAGAAGATTGTTTATGAAATGGGATACACACATCACATCATTGAAGGAGTTATCCCAAATGGCAAAAGATCATTTCCCAATCATATCCATGTATGTATGATTTCCCATCAAAAAATATGGCATGGTGAAAGGCTCAAATGAAGAGAACATAGACAATTTGTTGAAAATAGCCAAGAACTAGAGTATATAGAATAACACAAAAGGGAGACAAATAGATTTGATGAGAATAAATTGTATTCTAATCAAGATGCAAAATACTGATCAACTAGATCATGAAAAATTATATACAATGTAGATGAGCCTGCTTATAAAGATAGGGCCATATGGATATGTGAGAACACAATCATGACATGTTGCTCAATGAGAAACAAGGGTAGGTAAGAATAGGTAGGGGTGGGTAGGAGAAATAATATAATATTCCTGGTCGATCACCCACCAAATGTGGAATGTAACAACAAGATAAGACCCCAAAAGGTAGAAATTCTCCTACATGCATCAGCCCAATGTGCACACTTTTGCAAGTATCGCATATCCAAAATACTATGAAATGAATTATCCTAAGTCAACTTAAGTAAGGTGTAATTATATCCTATATGAATAAATAATTATACCAACAAAAACCAAATGGTTTTTTGTGGCTACGGTGAAAACTAGAAAATTACTTTTCTCCAGGATGAGTTGACTTTTCTCCACAAGGTTGAGATTCTCAAAATTTGGACAAGAACTTAGCAAATCTAGAGTTTTGTTACCATTTTGGAATGATTTGTTCAACCCAACAAGCCCATGAATCACATACAATAAAATCATCAGTCACAAATGGAAATCAAGCAAGATAGATTTTCTCAACAACTTAATAATTATATTGATGCACAAAAGATTAATGACTACAAAAGAGTAAGGAGATACTTTATAGAAACAAAAAGAAAGCTAATCTAAAATTAGGAAACTATAATAAGGTCAAAGAACTAAGATTATATTGATTAAGTGAGCTTAAACTAAAAAGTTATGCCTCCTAAATATAGAATGCACTAACAAATAGTTCATGAGAGAAAGGAAAAGGTATAAAACTAGAAAGAAAGATTGAATAAGGTCATATTCCAACTTATTTATACTTATAATTTTTTTAACTAGCTCAAAGTAAAATGGACCCACTATAAATTTATTGTATTGAATATCAATAATGGGTCAAATAAAGATATAAATCACAAACAATGAAAAATGGTACAAGAAAAAATTACAACCCCAACATAAATCTTATGTCCGTGATGTCAATTTTATCCATTTTTTTTATTAGGATACATAGGTTTTGAGGGGATGAGAAACCCTGTACAAAATGTTTTGAAGGGACATAAAACCCTCAATTTTTTCATGGATTCAGAACCAACAAAGGGACACTGTAGAAAGATAGATCCAAAACAAATAGTAGACAAAGCTAAACCAACACCAACCAAACTACAAAGATAAGATAAAACAAACCATGCTAGCAGAAGAAATAGATCTAAAACAACTAATAGATCTTGAAGGCAGAAAAAAAAGGGTTTGTGTGGCCTCCTCAGCCAACAAGTAGGGTTTTCCCAAGCTCCCTTAACCAGTAACAAAATTAACAGGAAATCATCAGCAAAACCTGATCCTAACCAAAAACAAAGACTGGCCAAACTAGGCCCTTGAAAACTGCCAGCATCCGGTCTGGCTCTGAAAAAGAGGAAATACATAGGGTTTTTCCATGCTCCCTCAACCTTCTGAGTGGGTTTTATAAGGCTCCCACTACCAGTAAGAGTGAGTCTTATAAGGCTCCCACAACTAGCAATGGGTTTTTGAAAGAAACCCTTAACCTTGATTTTGAGAAAGAACAAAGAAATGTACAAGAAAACTTCCAAAATCCCCTCCTCAATAGGGGATAAGGGAGCTACACCATATAGAAGACTGTTCTCTCTCCAACAATAAAGAAATAGGGAATCAACAACTCCATGTCAATACTTTCCATCTTCGACAACAATGCCCATGGCATTCAAAATAACAACCAAGAGACTAAGCACCAACATATCATCTGGAATCTTCACCTCAATTGGAGAAAAAGGAACAAATACAACACAAAGGCTAGTGCTACCCCCCTTACAAATAAAAAAAAAGGTATCAACTGTTAGACAATTCAAATAACTAGAAGACAACTGAGAGTAGGGGTGAATCAGTTGTTACAAATTACAAGAATATTTAGCAACTAAAACTTTAATAATGGAACCCAAAACATTAATACAAGAAATTTTAAACCAAATATCAGAATACCAGTTAAACCGATTAAGTATAAACAATAATTAGAGAATAAATACCATCCACATGACACCAAGATTTATATGTGGAAAACACGGTAAAGGGAAAATCCATGGTGGGAAGCCTATCTAGAGTTAGATAATAATTCTGTAGTAAATATGTGAATTACTATTGAGGGGCCTGCACTTGTAGGAAGGCCAATATCCTAGAGCCCCCTACTTATCACAAAAGGAGTCTCACTGGCTACATAGAAATCCAGACTACAATCCAAAAGAATGAAAGAACTGCAAAGATAACATCTCCTATGGCTAAGTACAGTTCTCGTTAAGCTTAATACCGGAGGACTAAATCCTCTTACATAAACCCAACTTGATCTCCAATGATCGACCGAATTCTCTGCATAAATGATATTACGTTATTCCCACATTACATATCCATATCCCATTCATATATCCTAATATCACTTGATGATCTACAATGAGATCTTACATCATATATATACAAACCCTCGAGCATAAACAATCAGGTCAGCCACTAGATGATAAACCAATTATATAATTACAAAACATGTCGGCCTTAGACAAAACAAATAGTATCCAACATATAAGACATCTCAAAAACACATCACGAGGTCCAATCCACACGTTACATCAAGCCAATCCATAACCTAGATCAACCGAGACTCAATATAGGTCCACATGCTAAAGCAATGAAATCCATCCACCAAGTCTCAAACATGATTACCATAAACATCATGAATCCATACAAGAAGTTGCACCAACACCACTTATGCATATCATCAAAGATCTCCATCAAAGCTTTGTTGGTGAAACCCTCACCGGAACCACAAACCAAGCTTCCAAGCAAATGTGATACCATCCAATCACCAGACCAAAATCAACTTATTGAATATGAACGTGAGTATCATGAATAAGCCAATTCCATAACCAAACCATATCGAAGCATATATTGGATTATGCTAGATCCAATCCAGCCAAACACCACACAACCTACCAGGACCAGAAGGGTGTCGGTAAATGATAGGGAGATTGCTAGGAGAGTGCTCAAAAGGGCCAATTTGACTCAAAGGCCAATAATAGGAAATAAGAAGTGTTGTTTGTGTCTTCTCCTAATGTTTGTAATGACAAGTTTAGTTACACCTGATAGGTATCTCTACAAGACTCTAGTAACAACCTCCTCTTCTTGGTGATGGCTCACACCCATGCTCTACTTGCTTTAATTACTCACTCCACCCAGCTACTCATACTCAAACCTCTTTTATTGGCATTCAACATACTATTTTAGAATGCATTAGGAGTCTTCTACATGGACATGAAGGGGTAGCAAAGTTTTCTTCAAGGTTTGATGCTCACAATTTGGTTTTAGGCTCATGGCCCTTAGCTACTCAATACTCCAACCAAAGGTCAAAACCCTCAACTAAGTCCATGCTTTGTCCAAGGTCCTATTTATCATTTGTTTCAATTTTTTCAAATTTCCTCATAGGGTTTCATGTTCCCCAAACTCCTCCTTTTTATCGCATTTTGAATTTTAGTCAAAAATTGTCAAAAGGGCTACTAGCCCATGGAGGTTTAATTGGCCTAAATTTACTCACCCTGCCCAATGATGGGATTCTCCTCCAAAAATATTGGTTTGGATGATTGTGTAGAGGTATATGCTAACTAATTTTCATGGTTTAGGCTGCTGCTAGGGCAATATGAGGACTATCCACCATTTGTGGCCTAATTGTAGGGTTTTTGAGGGTTTTGAAGCTTGTCAACTTAGTTTTCTTTGTTGACCACCAATGTGAGTCCCTAAAGCTTCTTAGGCCCTTTAAAAGGTCTTCCAAAAGTGTCTCCTATCATTGTCACTAAAGCATAATGCCAAATACTTGGCAAGCAACTGAAAATGGAGAGAAATGTCATTGAGACTGCCAATTTGCTGCCCTTTACCAGTCAGACTGCTACTACACTTTTTGGACCTATTTTACAAGAAGTATTAACTTGAATAGAGCCTCAATGAGGTCTTCAAACATTTAAAAAACCTCCTATTACAATTCCTTCATGATTCAAGGCTTGGATTATGCTCTTAAAGCATTCCATGAGCATTTTGTCAAAATACAAATCATAAAAATAGTGAACTCACTGTTTGCTTACAAAAATGATAAAGTTTGATTGGATCAAGCTCAACCAATGAGAAAATGTGATCTTACACACCATTGGACATATGTCCAAACCTCTGTCTCATGTATTTGTTCACTCCAAATTAGACTTTGCATGCAAATCTTGAGTTTTAAACACACTACTAGCCGAGTAATCAATACTTGCCTAGTATTCACTCAAATCCTTCTTCCAACCACCATTTTGGCTTTAAAAAAAAGCATATGTATAATATATACATGAGTGAAAACTTGACTAAATCCATATTGTGGGATCCCAAGAATGGATTAGTCAAGTGGAGTCGTTTTGGAGCTTCAAACCCTTGACAGGGAAGCAAGCACATAGTTTGGAAATAATTTTGTAAAATCAAACTTTCAGATGAAACCAATGCCACAATAAACTAAAAAGCATTATACAAGTACTATTTACACTTTCCCAAAGGTACATATAGATTAAGAAGCTATAGTACAGATCATTGCACTAAAAGATACAAAAACTAGTCATAAAGCCATTATCTCATGATTTTATTGAAGAAACTCTTGTTTAAACAATCACCAACCTGCTTCTAAGAAAAGAGAGGTTTTTTTATAGTACAATAAGGTGGTTATCAATCTCAATATAGATAGGAGGCTTCCATAACCATGTTTTGCAAGAAAAACACAAAAAATGACAATTTTGACAACTTTTTGAGCCAAATGACAACATGTTTTGCTCAAAAAGGCATTTTTGACAATCTAACCTTGTCAACTTGTCTAATCAACTTAGAAATTCCTAAAAACACCTATCAAACATGTTTCAATGCTTTTGAAATCATTAGAAGACCTTTTTAGCAATTTTGCACTTTTTTAGCAAAAGTTGTCAACTCAAAGCCTGAAATGCAAGATTTGATCTCTTAAGCCCAAAATGAGATCAAAACCACTACATCTGACTCATAAAAACCTAAAACAAAATAATCAACCTATTACAAGACATTACAAACAAAAAACTCAAAAATGGGAGTTTTACTCAACTAGGTGCTCCTGCACCATACTCCCCCAAATACAAAGAAGTCATGTGACTCCTTGAGGCAGCAAAGAAGAAAGGATGCCAAACTTTTGAAAGTCATTTTCAGGTATCCATGTAGCCTTTGAGGTAGGCTTATCCTTCCATTTGACGAGATTCACCATGTAGGTGTGATGCCTTGTCTTTTTGAGAATTCTGGAGTCTAGAACCTGTTCTGCTTGGGGAAATGAAAGAGAAGGGATAGATAGATCAGAAAGGGATTTGGAAACATCTGAAACTCATTGAATCTCCTCAAGTGGCTACCCTTTGAAAGCAATCAGATTTTCAACATTAAAAATGGGAGACAAAGAAACATTAGTAGGCAAATCAACTTTGTAAGCATTTGACCCATACTTAGCCAAGATTTTGCAAGGGCCTATTCTTCTCATTTGAAGTTTGCTTGGAACTCCCTTTTGTAGGCTTGCCTTTTTCAAATGAACCATCACATAATCACCTATGGAAAACTAAACATCTCTCTTTGTAGCATCCACTCTTGCCTTGACTTTTTGAGAGGTATCTTGGAGAGCTTGTCTCACTTGCTCATGAACCTCCTTCATGGATTGGGCCATGTCATCTATTGTTCCACTCTTATGCTGCAAGTTAGTGATATCCCTCAACTCCATTATACCCCTTGGATGCATACCATAAACAACTTCAAATGGACTTTTACCTATAGACTAGTTAACACTTTTATTGTAGGCATATTCTGCTTGATGAATGAGCTAATCCCAACTCTGCCCATATTCCTTTGTCACGCACCTAAGCATGTTTCCAAGAGATCTGTTCACAACTTTGGTTTGGCCATCCTTTTGTGGGTGATAAGCTGAACCAAAAGAGAGATTAGTACCCAATCTCTTCCATAATATTTTCTAGAAATGACCAAGAAACTTAACATCCCTATCTGAAATAATGCTAGTAGGCAATCCATGTATTCTAACAACTTATGTGAAAAATAAATAAGCAATATGACTTGCATCATGTGTTGTTTTACAAGGAATAAAATGAGCCATTTTGCTAAATCTGTCAACCACTACAAAAATTCTATCAAATCCTGCTTGAGTTATAGGTAATCCTACCACAAAATCCACACTAATGCAATCCCAAGGTCTATGTGGGATAGGAAGAGGCTGATACAAACCAGCATTAGAAGAATTACCTTTGGCTTTCTGACATACAAGCATTTCTCAACATACCTCCTGATGTCTCTCTGCATCTTAGGCCAATAATGGAACCTTTGAACCAGCTCTAAGGTCTTATTGAGACCGAAATGTCCACTTAAGTACCCATTGTGCTTCTCTTGAATGAGGTTCTCTCTCATAGAACCCTTTGGAACACACAACTGTCCACCCCTGAATAGAAAACCATCCTGCAAAGTGAAATCAGCATATGCACCATGGAAACTATTCTCAAAATCTTGACAAACCTTATAAGCTTCAACAAAATCATCATCAGTAGGATACAAATCTTTGAAACTATCAATACCAGTTCTCTAAACTTGAATCTCATTAATAGTTAACAACCTTCTACTCAAAGCATCTGCTACTTTATTCAACTAACCCTTCTTATGCTTAAGAGTAAAAGTGTAAGCTTGTAAATATTCTACCCATTTAACATGCCTATGATTCAGTTTATTCTGTGAGTTCAAGAAATTGAGTACCTGATTATCTATGTATACAACAAACTCTTTAGGAAGAAGATAGGGTCTCTATTTCCTAAGTTCTTGTACTAATGCATAGATTTCTAAATCATAGGAATATTACTTTTTCTTTTCATCATTTAACTTATCACTAAAGAATGCAACTAGTCTATTTTCTTGACTTAAAATAGCTCCTACTGCAATATTGCTAGCATCACATTCAATAGTAAATAGCTTATCAAAACTAGGTAAAATGAGCATTGGTTGAGTAGCCACTTTAGTTTTCAATAACTCAAACCCCTTATTGGCTGCACTTGTCCATTTAAAATTTACCTTTACACCCCCTTTGATGGTGTCCAACATTGGAGCACAAATCTCATGGAATCCCCTGATGAATTTCCTATAAAACTGTGCCAAACCATGGAAGCTTTTGACATCACTGGCTGTCTTAGGAGTTGGCCAACTAGTTATTGCTGCCACTTTTGAGTGATCCATTTTCAGATTGCCTCCCGATACAACAAAACCAAGATAGACCAATTCTTGCTTCATAAAATCACATTTTTTAAGATTAATGGTTAGTTGTTCATCAGATAACTTTCTCAAAACAATAGCTAAATGTTTTAGATGCTCTACTTTGGTCTTACTGAAAATGAGTATATCATCTAAATACACAACAATAAATTTGCCTATGAAATCATGTAAAACTTCATTCATGAGTCTCATGAATGTGCTGGGAGCATTTGAGAGTCCAAATGGCATGACAAGCCACTCATAGAGACCCTCATTAATTTTGAAAGTTGTCTTCCACTCATTACCCTCCTTGATTCTTATCTGATGGTAACCACTCTTCAAATCAATCTTACTGAAATACTGTGTACCCCCCAAACAATCCATCAAGTCCTCTATCCTGGGTATGGGAAATCTGTATCTGATGGTGATCTTGTTTATGGTTCTAGAATCTATGCAAAGTCTCCATGTACCACTCTTCTTAGGTGCCAACACTGTAGCTACTGCACAAGGACTAATGCTTTTCCTAATCAGCCATTGGTCTAGGAGTTCTTGTATTTGTCTTGCTACTTCTTCATTTTGTTCAAGGGTCATCTTATAGGCTGCCTTATTTGGTAAAGAGGCTCTAGGTATGAAATCAATTTGATGGCTAATGGCTCTAGGAGGTGGTAAAGTTGTAGGTGTACCATCACTAATTATTGCTTTGAAGTTGTCAAGGATTTTCTGCACCTCATATGGTATCTTAACTTTCTTTTCCACCTTTTCTTCCTTGGGTTTCACTACGAGTGCAAATCCTACTCCTTCACCTTCTTCTAGTGTTTTTATGAACACTTTCTCATTGACTAACAAGATGTTAGGTACCTTGTTGTTGCTCTCTCCTTCTTCAATGAGGGATTGAATATGATAGGTTACTCCATCTTTCCTAAATGGATAGGAGTTTCTTTCCCCATCATGTTGTTCTTTTTGGTCAATCTGTCATGGTCTACCCAAGAGCAGGTGGCAAGCATCCATAGGAAGGATGTCACATAGGATCCTATCTACATATCCACCTATGTGGAAATCTACCCAAGCTTTCTCATTTACTAACACATGTTGTCCCTTATTCAACCATGTGACTTTGTATGGTTCCTTGTGTTGTATCCTAGGTAGTTTCAATTTGCTTACTGCTTCTTTTGATATGATGTTATCCATGGATCCTAAATCTATGATCACCTTACACACCTTTCCCATGATTTTACACTTGATCCTGAACAATGCTCTTCTCTATGAGACCTCTATATTGTGTGGCTTCTTCATTAACACTCTTTTGATCACCAAACTCTCACCATCTTTTGAAGCTAGGTGGTTCAGTGTTGAAGTTCTAGTATTTCCTCCATCTTCCTGAACATAGTTTACCCTCTTTTCACCACCATAGGATGAACTAGGCTTCTCTGGGCATCTATAGGTAGGGTGGCCCAACTAATGGTAGTTATAGCACTTCATGGTTGAGAAGTAGGACCCTCTCCTTGGTCCATTAGATCTACCCCTACTCGGGTTGCTTGATCCCCTACCCCTATAGTTGGGTTTGCTCTGAGAATCCCCACTTTTCTCTATAAGTTTAGACTTTCCTAGGGATTGTTGATCTATGCTTCTTCCCCCAAAATTGCCTCTATGGCCTCTACCATCTCTTCCCCTACCTCTACCTCAATTGTTTTGTTCATGCCTTCTCCTACCTTTCTCTTCCACTTTAAGTGCCAATTGATAACACTTATGGACTATTTGTGGGCATAACAAGCTCATCTCTTCCTAGATGTTCCACCTTAACCCATTCAAGTACCTTGCCACTTTTATGCTCTCATCCTCTACTACTCTGGATCTCATGCACAATTTCTAAAACTCCTCAGTGTAGCTATTGACATCTAAGTCTTTTTGTCTCAGATTTTGTCTTTTCCTATGAAGTTGTATTTCATAGTCTTCAAGAAGGTAGGTTTCTTTTATTTTGGCTACCATTGCTTTCCAGGTGGCTATTGGGTTTTTACCATCCTTCACCCTTTCCTCTTGGATGAATTTCCACCATGTTAAGGCTGCCCCTCTCAACCTTGATTTAGCTACCTTAACCCTCTGTGCTTTAGTTATCCCATCACATTCAAAATGGGTTTCTAGACCCTCAATCCACTCTATTAGAGCATTTGGATCCATCTTCCCACTGAAAAGAGCCACTCCCTCTAAGGTTTTACCACTCATAGCTCTCAAGGCTATCAAGAATGGTTCTTTCTCAATGACAGGGTCAGGCATGGGGACTTCATCCTCTATTGCCATCATTTTACCCTGATCTCCAACCTTATCATGAACTTCTTCAGTTTTGACTTCTACTTCAGCTAGTTTCATTGCTAGTTCATCTAATCTCTCTCTAAGTGCCCAATTTTCCTCTTCTTGGTCTTCAACCTTCTTAGCCAATTCTTCATTGGTCACCATGTTTGCCTAATGTTTCTTTCCTCCTGAATCTTTTGTTGGCTTTCATACCACTATGATAAGGAGATTCCTAGGAGAGTGCTAAAAAAGGGCCAATTTGACTCAAAGACCAATAATAGGAAACAAGGAGTGTTGTTTATGTTTGCTCCTCATGTTTCCAATGACAAGTTTAGTTACATTTGATAGGTCTCTCTACAAGTCTCCACTAACAACATCCTCTTCTTGGTGATGGCTCACACCCATGCTCTACTTGCTTCAATTACTCACTCCACCCAACTACTCATACTCAAACCTCTTTTCTTGGCATTCAACATACTATTTCAGAATGCATTAGGAGTCTTCTACATGGACATGAAGGGGTAGCAAAGTTTTCTTCAAGGTTTGATGCTAACAATTTGGTTTTAGGCTCATGGCCCTTAGCTACTCAATACTCCAACCAAAGTTCAAAACCCTCAACTAAGGCCATGCTCTGTCCAAGGTCCTATTTATCATTTGGTTCAATGTTTTCAAATGTCCTCACAAGGTTTCATGTTCCCCAAACTCCTCCTTTTGATGGGATTTTCAATTTTAGTCAAAAACTGTCAAAAGGGCTACTAGCCCGTGGAGGCCTAATTGGCCTAAATTTGTTCACCCTCCCTAGTGATAGGCTTCTCCTCCAACAATATTGGTTTGGATGATGGTTTAGAGGTATATGTTAACTGATTTTCATGGTTTAGGCTGTTGCTAGGGCAATATGAGGATTGTCCACCATTTGTGGCCTAATTGTAGAGTTTTGGAGGGTTTTGAAGCTTATCAACTTAGTTTTCTTTGTTGACCACCAATGTGAGTGCCTAAATCTTCTTAGCCCCTTTAACTAGTATTCCACAAGTGTCCCCTATCACTGTCACTCAAGAATAATTCCAAACACTTGGCAAGCAACTGAAAATGGAGAGAAATGTCATTGAGACTGCCAATTTGCTGCCCTTTACCAGTCAGACTGCTACTGCACTTTTTGGACCTGTTTTACAAGAAGTATTAACTTGAATAGAGCCTCAATGAGGTCTTCAAACATTTAAAAAACCTCCTATTATAATGCCTTCATGATTCAAGGCTTGGATTATGCTCTTAAAGCATTCCATGAGCATTTTGTCAAAATACAAATCATAAAAATAGTGAACTCACTGTTTGCTTACAAAAATGATAAAGTTTGATTGGATCAAGTTCAACCAATGAGAAAATGTGATCTTACACACCATTTCCCATATGTCTAGACCTCTATCTCATGTATTTGTTCACTCCAAATTAGACTTTGGGTGCAAATCTTGAGTTTTAAACACACTACTAGCCGAGTAATCAATACTTGCCTAGTATTCACTCAAATCCTTCTTCCAACCACCATTTTGGCTTAAAAAAAAGCATATGTACAATATATACATGAGCACCAACTTGATTGAATCCATATTGTGGGATCCCAAGCATGGATTAGTCAAGTGGAGTCATTTTGGAGCTTCAAACCCTTGGCAGGGCAGCAAGCACACAATTTGGAAATAATTTTGTAAAATCAAACTCTCAGAAGAAACCAATGCCACAATAAAATAAAAAGAATTATACAGGTATAATGTACACTTTCCCAAAGGTACGTATGGATTAAGAATCTACAGTATGGATCATTGCACTAAAAGATACAAAAACTAGTCATAATGCCATTATCTCATGATTTTATTGAAGAAACTCTTGTTTAAACAATAACCAACCTTCTTCAAAGAAAACAGAGGTGTTTTATAGTCCAATAAGGTGTTTATCAAGCTCAGTATAGATGGGAGGCTTCCATAACCACGTTTTGCAAGAAAAACACAAAAATTGACAATTTTGACAACTTTTTGAGCCAAATGACAACATTTTTTGCTCAAAAAGGCATTTTTGACAATCTAACCTTGTCACCTTGTCTAATCAACTTAGACATGCCTAAAAACACCTATCAAACATGTTTCAATGCTTTTGAAAGCATTAGAAGACCTTTTTGATAATTTTGCACTTTTTTGCCAAAAGTTGTCAACTCAAAGCCTGAAATACAAGATTTGATCTCTTAAGCCCAAAATGAGATCAAAATCACTACACATGACTCATAAAAATGTAAAAAAACATAATCAACCTATCACTAGACATTACAAACAAAAAACTCAAAAATGGGAGTTTTACTCAACTAGGTGCTCCTACACCAGTAAAGCATCCAAAATAGCTAGTGTTGACATCAATGACAAAACATGAATGCAAAACATAATCAGTTCCTCAAAAATGGCCAACAATCTCCCCCTTCGGAATTGATGGAAACACTAGATGTGAAAAATATCTAAGTACCAAGAAATGCCAAATAAGTTTCCCCTAGTGAAAGACAACGAACAATCTCCGACATAAAGATATAGCAATGAAATTCTGAAACAAAGACCAAACTCCCCCTATGAATGATATCTTTGTAAAGCTCTGAATTACACATATATCTCTCCCCCTAATGTATACAACTCCCTTTTTTGTTTTTCACATCAATATCTATCCCCCTTTGACATCAATGCTAGAAATCTGACATAAATATCACAACAAAAATGAAAACCACTAAAAAACAAAGCGATCTACTCCCCCTGAATAGTAGCATCTCCACATTAGTGTCAGAATGAATGATATCTCTAAAAATACATACTGGACTGATGCCAAAATGCATCAATTAGTTCTGTATCGGAGTGGAAAAAAACCCTAACCTATCTTTTAGGTACTCAAATGGTTCTTTAGGCAAAGGTTTAGTGAAAATATCTACAATCTGGTCTTTAGTGTTCACATAAACCAATCTAACTTTATTTTGTCCACCTTCTCCTTCAAAAAGTTATACTTGATAGATATGTACTTTGTCTTAGAATGAAATACCAGATTCTTTGATATGTCAATAGCAGTAGAGTTATCACAATGAATAACTACCAGTCCAGTGCAATCCACTTTGATATCCTTCAATATTTGTTTCATCCATAGAACCTATGTATAGTTAGTAGCAGCAATGTAACATACTCAGCTTCAGTAGTAGATAAAGAAGTACATGACTATTTCTTGTTGATATGAGACCAACTTCTTTCTAAGAAAGAAAGCTCCACTAGAAGTACTTTTTCGGTCATCAACATATGCAGCCCAATTAACATTTGTATATGTGTTGGTATTTTGGTATGGTTTTGTCATTGATGTCAACACCTACTAACACTTATCAACTCTGGCACTTTGGAGAATCAACAACACTCACCGGCAAGCAAGTGACATATGCATAGTCACCGGTATTTGGTACATCGGCAGGATATAATGTTCATTGGTAGTTGGAATGGCATGGAGAACACCTGGTTATGTCGAAGACATCATTTGAACACTTTGTCTTGGAGATTTGTTCATCAGCATATTCATATTTGCATATTTGTTATTACCGGCAAATAGGTCCAGGTTATACACTAGCAGGTTTCTCTTTTCCAGATGAGCACGACACATTATGGAGATGTCTTATTAATGTTGTAAATACATCAAGCTGACATGCTAAATTAGTTATTGCATTGGACATTATTTTATTTGTAAATTGATTTTATTGTAATATCTTTTAGAGTTGACCTACTAAAATTGGTCTTAGGTTATGATATAAATGTAAGATCTTATTTGTAAGATTGGGTGTGGAATGTGAAAAAGAATTGTGTGAATGTATATGTGAGAATAAGCAGAGCTATACACGTAGACATCATTTGAAGGTTGAAGGAGGGTTTTTGTGAAGACAATCATAACTAAATCGGTACTAAATCCAGCATAGAAAGATGCTAATTTGAGCAATACATTATTATTGGATTTAACCATCCAATTGTAGTCAGTGTGTTTCCTATTTGTGTTTGAGCAGTGAGCTCTAGGCTCTTGGCCTTTCTACAGTTACAGACCCTATTTATATACACATACTATCTGCAGTAGTATCATCTAATTGTGGGTAAGGTTTCCCACCATGGTTTTTCCCCTTACAGGGTTTCCACGTACAAATATTGGTGTTATGTGTTGTGGATGTTATTGTCTTTCTATTTCATGCATTAATCTTTACCAGTACTGTAATTAACTAATAAAACTGTCTACCGGCATAAAAGATTGGTTTATTGGTATTAAGCATTAAAGTTAGTTAAGTTATTTTTGGTTTGAATTTATTGGACAACTAATTCACCCCGCCCTCTCAGTTGTCCCCAAGACCTAACAATTGGTATTAGAGCCTAGTTCTCTTTTTGTAGAAGTTTAACAGCTTGAGGAGATCCAATGTCTACTAACTATTTCAGGAAGGACAGTCCTAAACCTAATGGAACCAATTATGGCATATGGAAGATCAGAATGGAGACACATCTAAATTGTATTGGAAAGGACGTCTGGGATGTTACAAAGAATGGTTATACTACTCCTACTTAGAAACAGCCTAATCCACCAAACTTGGCTAAAGATGAGGAAAATGATTGCAAAGCAAGAGAAGCACTTTTGAGTGCATTATCAAATCAGCAAATCATGGGATTATCAAATAGATCAACTGCTAAAGCTATTTGGGATCATTTGGAAACACTGAATGAAGGAGATTCCACAGTCAAAATTGCAAAACTTGAAAGCTTCCGGGTCAGCTATGAAAATTTGAAAATGGAAGAAGATGAAAGGATTTCTGCTTTTATGGAAAGAGAATGAAATTGTTTTGGGTATTAAATATTGTGGAGGAACCTTAAGTGAAGATGAAATTATTTCAAAAAATTTAAGAGGACTGCCATAGGCATATAAAATGAAGGTTACTGCTATAAATGAGTTAAGAACAATGCCTAATACATCAGTAACTAGGGATACATTGCTTGGAAAACTTTCAGCTTTTGAAATTGAGGAATTTGGTCCTGTTGCTACTATAAAGACAAATTTAGCTTTTAAGGCATCAACATCATCTGCCCCATCATTTGACAAATCTGATTGGAAAGCCTTTTATGCAAGAGAACTTGAGGAAAGTAGGAAAGAAAATGAAGAACTTGAATAACTTGAAGCACTATTTGCAAGGAAAATGCCTAAAGGTTCAGTTGGAAGTAAGTATGAAGGTAAAGCACCCTTTAAGTGTTTCAACTGTAATAAGATTGGTCATATGGATTCTAGATGCCCTGATAGACATGCTAGACTAAGAGAAGAAGCTAGGAGAACATACAAGCCTAACCTTGAATATCAGAGATACAGATTTAAGAAGAATAAAGATAAATCTTGTTATCTTGTTGATGAAGGAGTGATTGGTGATTCTGATGAAGATCTGGCAAACAATGGATGGGTTTTTGTTGCTATAACAAAAGATCAACTGACACCTACTATTCAATCGATAGAACAGGCCTTGGCAGCTAAAATTGAAGTTAAGGATGAATGGATCATTGATTCAGGATGCTAACATCATATGACTAGTGATAAAAGCAAATTCTTTAACTTTCAGGAATATAATGGAGGCTTAGTGAGATTTAGAGATGATAAAGCTTATTTGATCAAAGGTAAAGGTACAATATTATCTTTTCATGGTAAGAATAATACTAACAATGTTTACTATGTGGAAGGTTTAAAGCATAATCTTTTAAGTGTTGGTCAATTAGTTGAGAAATGATTTCACTTACAATTCAAGAATGGAAAATGCAAAATCATGAATAGAACTGGTTTGGAAATTGCAACCGGTAATCAAACTAGAGGTAATATCTTTCATTTGAATAACAGTGAAAAGACATACTTGATTGCACATATTGATGAAAGTTGGCTATGGCATAAGAGACTCTATCATGTAAATTTTGATTGCATGGTAAAAATCAATACTACAAAGGCAGTTAGAGATTTACCTGAGATTGTCAAACCTCACAATACAGTATGTAAGGAATGTCAATTTGGAAAGCAAGTTAGAGCTCATTTTAAAAGTATTCCAGAATAATCAAATAATGCTCTTGACTTAATTCATACTGATTTATGTGGTCCAGCTAGAACTAAAAGTTTGCAAGGTGATAGATATTTTATGCTAATCATTGATGACTACTCTAGAATGTGTTGGGTTACTTTTCTTAGAGAAAAATCAGAAGCACTTGGGAAGTTCAAACTGTTCAAAGCAATGATAGAGAATGAAACTGGTAAGAAAATCAAATGTCTAAGAGCAGATCAAGGAGGAGAATTTATATCTTAGAAATTTAATTCATTCTCTGAAGTGAATGGAATTAGAAGACAACTATCAGCACCCCAGACACCACAGCAAAATGGAGTTGTAGAGAGGAAAAACATAACTATCTTGGATACAGATAAAAGTATGTTATCAGAAGAAAATCTACCACATGTGTATTGGAGAGAGGCAATAAGGACAACAGTCTATACTTTCAACAAAGTTCACATCAAATGAGAAACCGGTAAGACCCCTCATGAACTATGGTTTGGTATTACTCCTCTTAAATATTTCAGAATATTTGGAAGCAAATGCTATATTAGAAGAGATGAGTATATTGGAAAATTTGATCCTAGAAGTGATGAAGGAATATTTCTTGGCTATT
Organism: Cryptomeria japonica; assembly: GCF_030272615.1. Lineage (NCBI taxonomy): Eukaryota > Viridiplantae > Streptophyta > Pinopsida > Cupressales > Cupressaceae > Cryptomeria > Cryptomeria japonica. The sequence goes on along the minus strand of NC_081415.1, from coordinate 511,687,833 downwards.
CATCTAAGAGTAAGGCACACAAATGTTTTAACAAAAGATTACAGAAAATTGTTGAGAGTACAAATGTAAAGATTGATGAACAATTCAGAGGAACTTCAAGGTATATAGACTCTGAACCGGCAATAGAAATTCTGACAAATGAATCTACATTGAATCCATCGGTACAAAATGAAGATCCAGTTACACCAATATCATCTGAAAATTCCACTGTAACTGAGGAACAACAACAAACAAAGACACCTCAGTATGTAAGACTAAATCACTCTGAAGATCAGATAATTGGAAACAAGTATAAAGGAGTTATGACAAGAGGAAGATTGGCAAATGAAGAGGTATGTCCTATTTCTCAAATTGAACCATCATCAATTAGTGAGGCATGTGAAGATAAACACTGGATTAAAGCTATGGAAGAGGAACTAGAACAAATTGAGAAAAACAACATTTGGATATTAGTTCCCCAACCTAAAGACAAAAATGTGGCTGGAACCAAATGGGTATTCAGAAATAAACTTAAAGAAGATGGTAAGGTAATAAAAAATAAAGCAAGACTAGTGTGTAAGGGATATTCTCAGAAAGAAGGAATTGATTATAATGAAATCTTTGCACCGGTAGCTAGAATTGAGGTAGTCAGATTATTCTTGGCTTTTGTAGCACACAAGAACTACAAAGTATATCAAATGGATATTAAATGTGCATTTATGAATGGAGATCTTGAAGAAGAAGTTTACATTGAACAACCTAATGGATTTTCTTTGACAGATAACAAAGATATGGTTTGCAGGTTAAGGAAAGCTTTATATGGGTTGAAACAAGCTCCAAGAGCTTGATATGCAAGATTGGATAAGTATCTTTTGAAGATTGGATTTTCAAAAGGTAATGTTGATAGAAACTTATATTACAAAGTGACTAATGATGACATCTTGGTTATAGTAGTTTTTGTTGATGATATAATCTTTGGAGGAGATGGATTATGTAAAGACTTTTCTATTGAAATACAACAAGAATTTGAAATGTCTATGATTGGAGAAATAAAATTCTTTTTAGGATTGCAGATTTCACATACTGATAAAGGTATATTCTTGAGTCAATCCAAGTACTTGAAGGAGTTATTAAAGAAATTTGGGATGGAGAACTCTAAACCGATAAGCACACCTATGATTACAAATGACAAATTTTCACTAAGGGATGAATCTACACCTGTTAATCCAACTAGGTACAAATTTATGATAGGAGGTTTACTATATTTAACACAAACAAGACCTAATATCATGATTGTAGTATGTATTGTTTCAAGATTTTAGAGTAATCCTAGAGAAAATCATGAATCAGCAGTAAAAAGGATTTTTCGGTACTTACAAGGCACTACAAATCTTGGACTATGGTATCCTAGAGATGAAAACTTTGAATTATGTGCATACACAAATGCAAATTGGGCAAGAGATGTGGATGATAGAAAAAGAACCACCGACAGAGAATTTTTTCTTGGAAGCAAATTAATTTATTGGTTGAGTAAGAAACAAAGTTTTACATCTTTATCAACAATAGAATCAGAATATGTTGCAGCAACAACTAATTGTACACAGGTATTATGGCTTAAGCAAATGTTGAAGGATGTAAAGGTAAAATGCAAGGAACCTATTAATATTTATTGTGATAACACTGTAGCAATTGATATATCTAAGAATCTAGTATTACATTCTAAAACCAAACATGTTTCTATCAAACTGAATTTTCCAAGCGAAAATGTTGAAGCAAAAGAAATTAAACTAGTTTATGTGAATACTAAAGAGCAGATTGCAGATATTTTCAATAAACCTCTACCTAAGGAGAATTTTGAATATCTCAGAGACCAGATTGGGGTCATACCCCCACCGGTAGAAACTTAGACAGTTGATGATAGTCATCAACTGACAGAATTAACAGAGAAATATTTTACTCCGACTTCGATGAGAAAGCAACTTCTTAGGAGGAGTAGTTGGTATAGTGAATTGGTTAGTATTTTGTATCTAAAAAATGGTCTTTATATTGCTTTGGCATTTGATGTCAAAGGGGGAGAGATTGGTATGGAAAAACACAAGAAAAAAACATGTCACTCCTAGGGGGAGAGATTGTTACTTCGAGGAGAGATTGTTTATATCTAACTTTTGAATTCTTATTATGATTTCCTTTTGGGAGATTGTTAGTTTTTGGTATTTGGAATTTTTGTTTTGGCACTTTGACGGTTTTTTCATCTTGTGTTGCCATCAATTCTAAAGGGGGAGATTGTTGGTATTTTGGTATGGTTTTGTCATTGATGTCAACACCTACTAACACTTATCAACTCTGGTACTTTGGAGAATCAACAACATTCACCGCCAAGCAAGTGACTTATGCACAGTCACCAATATCAGGTACACTGACATGATATAATGTTCACCATCACTTAGAATGGCATGGAGAACACTTGGTAATGTTGAAGACATCGTCTGGACGCTTTGTCTTGGAGATTTGTTCATTCGCATATTTGTATTTGCATATTTGTTGTTACCGGCAAATAGGTCCAAGTTATACACCGGGAGGTTTATCTTTTCCAAATGAGCATGACATGCTATGGAGATGTCTTATTAATGTTGTAAATGCATCAAGCCAACATGTTGAATCAGTTATTGCATACGACATTGTTTTATTTGTAAATTGATTTTATTGTAATATCTTTTAGAGCCGACCTACTAAAATTGGTCTTAGGTTATGATATAAATGTAAGATCTTATTTGTAAGATCGAGTGTGGAATGTGAAAAAGAATTGTGTGAATGTATATGCAAGAATAAGTAGAGCTATACATACAAACAGTATTTGAAGGTTGAAGGAGGGTTTTTGTGAAGACAATCAGAACTACACCAGTACTGAATCCAACATAGAAAGATGCTAATTTGAGTAGTACATTATTATTGGATTTAACCATCCAATTGTAGTCAATGTGACTCCTATTTGTGTTTGAGCAGTGTGCTCTAGGCACTTGGCCTTTCTGCATGTGCAGACCCCATTTGTATATACATACTATCTGCAGTAGTATCATCTGATTTTATGTAAGGTTTCCCACTGTGGTTTTTCCCCTTATAGGGTTTCCACATACAAATATTGGTGTTATGTGTTGTGGATGTTATTGTCTTTCTATTTCATGCATTAATATTTACCGGTAATGTAATTAACTGATAAATCTGTCTACTAGCATAAAAGACTGGTTTACCAGTATTTAGCATTAAAGTTGATTAAGTTGTTTTTGGTTTGAATTTATTGGACAATTGATTCACCCCCCTCTCAGTTGTCCCCGGGACCTAACAATATGCACATAAAGTAAATTCATTATCCTTAGGGTACCACAAACCATATTCTGATGTGCCTTGCAAGTATCTAAAAAGCTTTTTCACTGCACTTTCATGATTTTCTCTAGGATCACTCTAATATCTAGATACAATACAAACATCATTCATTATGTTAGGCCTCATCTGAGTCAAATAAAGAAGACCTCCAATCGTAGATTTATATCTTGTAGAATTTACCGGTGTAGAAACATCTTTCCTTTTCAATTTCTCACTTGTATCCATAGGAGTACTTATTGGTTTAGAATCTCTCATACCAAATTTCTTCAACAATTCCCTAGGATACTTAGTTTGATAGATGGAAATACCTTTGTGAGTCTGAGTAATCTGCAAACCTAAGAAAAATTTAATTTCTCCAATCATAGACATTTCAAATTCTTTTTCCATATTCTTAGAAAATTCCATGCACAACTTATCTTCATCTCCAAAAATAATGTCATCAACAAATACTTCAATAATCAATATATCATCATCAATGATCTTATAATATAAATTACTGTCAACACTACCCTTAGTAAAAGAAAGCTTCAAAAGATATTTATCCAACCTTGCATACCAGGCTCTAGGTGCTTTTTTCAATCCATATAAAGGTTTTCTTAACTTGCAAACCATGTTTTTATCATCTGATAGTGAAAAACCATCAAGTTTCTCAATATAAACTTCCTCATCAAGATCCCCATTAAAAAATGCACAGTTAACATCCATCTAATAAACCTTGTAGTTTTTATGGACAACATAGGCAAGAAATAACCTTACAACTTCATAAAATATCTCACCATAATCAATTTCTTGCTTCTAAGAATATCCTTTACAAACCAATCTAGCCTTGTTTCTTACAACTTGACCATCCTCATTCAGTTTATTCTTAAAAACCTATTTAGTTCCAATAGCATTCTTATTTTTTAGGCTGGGGAATGAAAGTCCATGTGTTATTCTTCTCAATCTGATCTAATTCTTCTTCCATAACTTTCAACCAATATTCATCTTTACATGCTTCAATTACAGATATCAGTTCAACTTGAGAAATTAAAGATACCTCATTGGTTGTCATTTTTCTTCTTGTCATCACTCCATTGTTCTTATCCTTGATGATCTCCTCTTCTGAATGATTCAATCTCACATACCAAGGAGTCTTTTGACTCTCTATTCCTCTTGTCGGTTCTTCAATTACTATTAAATTTTTTGATACTCCTAGAGTAACTGGTTCAACACTCTATTCTTGTAAAGATGCTACCAGTTCAGATATAATCATTTCCACCACCGGTTCCTTCTCATAAACTCTGATTTGACCTCTATTCATCTCATCCACCTTGACATTAGCACTCTCCATAATTCTCTACAATCTCTTGTTATAACATCTATATGCTTTTATTTCATTAGAATAACCATGAAATATGCCTTCGTCACATCTAGGATAAAATTTTCTAATGATATCATCTCTCCTGATATAACATTTTGTTGGTGTAAATAATTATAGATCTATGATATTATTACACTATACTTAAGTTTACTTAGGATAATGCATTACATAGTAGTTTGGGTATTAGACACTTGGGTGTTTGTGTCACAATGGTATAGTGTGTAGGACAATTTCCACCTTTTATGGTGTGATCTTGTTACTACTTTATCATATCCACTTATTATGGAGTGATAATTCCACCTTCGGTGGGTGATCCACCTCAAGTGAAATATTATATTGTTTCTGCTACCTACCACAACTATTTCCTACATACCTTATTTCTTATTGAGCCACATGTCATGTTTGTGTGCTCACATATCCATATTGCCTTGCCTATATATGCAAGCTCATCTACATTGTATAACAACAACTTTTGATTATCCAGTTGATTAGTATTTTTATCTTGATAGAATAGAGTTTATTCCTATCATCTATTTTGTCTCTCTTATTTGTGCTTCCCATTGCCTCTAGATCTTGGAAAAATCTCACATGGTATCAAAGCCATTACAATGTCATTGGTTTGCTAATTGAGAGAAATTTGATGTTATTTAGGGTTTGCATTTTGGGTCTTCCTATTGTAGGTTATTATTGTAGCTTGATGGGTTAAATTTGAGGTTATCATTGGATTGAGGAGGTCCAAGAAAGTCAGTTTTTCCTTTTGTTTCATCCAAATCATACTTCAAGGGTCAAATCTAGAGGCATTTGAAGTTTGAAGTTGTGGCAAAAATGTTCCAAAAATTATAATTTTGTAGACAATTTGCAAATAGTGATATCTCACTCATCCGAACTCCTTTTTTCGAGCAATTTTTTTTGTTTTGGGGTAGAATTGCGGGATTTATATAGTGGTGGAGGATTTTTCTCATTTTTGGATACAGGTTTATCTAAAATCATGAAATCTTAATTTTTACAACTTTGAAGGCTTCATTTGGGCTCATATGGACTCCTTTTTAGGTGCCGGTTTTTTTTAAGGTGCATAATTTTTTGTCTACTTTCATAATCTACCATTAGTTTGTAGTGATTGTGAGTAGAAATTGTACTTTTAGTATTTGGTCATTTTTTGGCCTATTTGGTACTTGTATTTTGCTTGGATCTTAGTTTAGATCACTAGCATTATTTGTTGAAGTCTCTTATATCTCATTTTGACAAGTTTTAATCATTGAAATTAAAAGTCCACTTTTTCTTTATTTGCAAGTGTCAAAATGATCATTTTATGGGGGTTCAGTTGTTCATTTATATCTCTTGGTGAAATTCCATTCAAAGGCATCTTCATCTACAATATTCTATAGGGCTTATTTGTTGGTGCAATCATTTTCATTTTTCTTCATTAGAATATTTTATCATGATGTATGCTCTTGCTTGAGCAATGCTGTAATCACACTATCATAAAGTGTCACACCACTTTGTATCTTGTCATTATTGACTGTTTGATGTAATCCTCTTGTACACGTAGATTAGGAATATCTTGTGAAACTTGCTGCATGGCTCCAGTTGAGACTTAGATTGTACACATTTGTGCATGTCTCCCATGAGACTTAGATTATACCAGTATTTTTGTCATTTATGAGTATCCAGATGATGCTCAAAGCAAGTTATTTTCATGCCTGATCTTTATTTTGTTGCAATGATTGATTCATCATCATCGACTTGGTACCTGGTTTTGTCACACTTTGACATTATTGATGCAACATAGGCTCTCTTTCTTCCTTATGGGGAGGTGTCTTGGTCAACATCATTAGACCATCCTTGCAAGAGATTTGACATTGATTGAGGGCTTCATGGTCTCTTCTTCACTTTTATGGGGGTACATATTTTTTGTTCTTCTCAATCATCATTGAGAGCATTCTGTGCTTTCAACATCTCTCTTTTGGGGGAGGGTTTCTTCCCATTGGGTTTTTCTTTCTTTCTACATTTATGGGAGATTAAATTTGTATTTGTACATGGGTACCTAACATGGCCTTGTAGCCAAGACCCATCTTGCATTTCTTAGTTGCATTGTAGACTTAAGTGCATTCCCTTAAGTTGCACTTAAGGGGGGGTGTTGGTGTAAATAATTATTCATCTTGGATATTATTACACTATACTTAAGTTTACTTAGGATAATGCATTTCATATTAATTTGGGTATGATACAATTGGGTGTTTGTGCCACATTGGGATAGTGTGTGTAGGAGAATTTCCACCTTTTATGGTGTGATCTTGTTACTACTTTATCATATCCACTTATTATGGAGTGATAATTCCATCTTTGGTGGGTCTTCCACCTCATGTGGAATATTATATTATTTCTTCTACCTGCCACACCTATTTCCTACCTACCCTTGTTTCTTATTGAGCCACATGTCATGTTTGTGTGCTCACATGTCCATATTGCCTTGCCTATATAAGCAAGCTCATCTACATTGTATAACAACAACTTTTGATGATCCAATTGATCAGCATTTTTATCTTCATAGAATACAGTTTATTCCTATCATCTATTTTGTCTCTCTTATTTGTGTTTTCCATTGCCTCTAGATCTTGGGAAAATCTCACACATTTACTACCAAAGATTTTTAAGTATCTAACTCTAGGTGTATTGCCAAACCATAATTCATAAGCTATCTTACCAGTTTCTCCTTTGATATGTACTCTGTTAAATGTCAAAATTGGTGTGCTCACTTCTTCTCTCCAGTAGATATGAGGTAGAATAGCTTTCATCATCATTGTTCTAGCATAATCCAAAATAGTTTTTCTCTTCCTTTCACAAATCCATTTTGTTGAGGTGTCCGGGGAGCAAAAAATTATCTCCTTATACCATGCTTCTCACAAAAGTTATTGAACTCACCATATGTGAATTCTCCACCATGATCTGACCTCACACATTTAATCTTCAATCATGTCTCAGTTTCCACTTTAGCCTTAAAGATTTTAAACTTTTCAAAAGCCTCAGATTTCTCCCTTAGAAAAGTAACCCACATCATTCTAGAATAATCATCAATGGTTAGCATGAAATATCTATCACCTTGAAAATTTTTGACTCTAGTAGGGCCACAGAAATCATTATGAATAAGATCAAGAACATCATTAGATTTATCTTATACTCCTAAAAGAGGTTCTGACATGTTTACCCATTTGACATTCTTTACATACCGGATTATAGGACTTCACAATCTTAGGTATATCTCTAATTGCCTTAGTTGAACCAATCTTTACAATGAAATCAAAATTCACATGACATGGCCACTTATGCAATAGCCAACTCTCATCAATTTGTGCAATCAAACATGTCTTCTCACCAAAATTCAAATAAAATATATTACCTTTTGTCTGTGTACCGATTGCAATCTCCAAACTAGATCTGTTAATAATTTTGCATTTTTCATCCTTGAATTATAATTGAAATCTTTTATCACCAATTGACTGACACTCAAAAGATTATGCTTTAGACCTTCAACAAAATAAACATTATCAGTATTGCTCTTACCATCCAATGATATTATTCATTTTCCTTTGATCATACATGCTTTGTTATCTCCAAATCTAACCAGACTGCAATCAAATTCTTGCAAAAATAGAAACTTTCTTTTATCTCCAATCATATTATTATTGGAGTTGAGAAACATAACACCAAAGGAGCCTAAAGATCTTCTACAAGTTAAAACAATCTATTATAAGGAGAAGCAATGAAGCAAAGCATTCTGAAGAACAAAACACAGGAAAAATATGCTCAAACGAGGAGAGCTCAATATTCACCAAAATGTGTAATGACATACAAAAGAAAACAAAAATAACCTCTAATAGGTCAAGAAACCCTAAAAGGTAAAACCTATGCTTGGACATAATAATTAATAAAAAAATTAATTATTATGCACCTAAAGTTAGATTAAGTGTAAAAAGATAATAGGGAACTTAAAGAATTAAACAAATTTTGATTAATTAATCAAGTAAATACCCAATTACTCTAACACCCCCCCTTAAGCTAGACTTAGGGAGAAGCTAAAGCCTAGAATAGCTACTAAAAGCAAGAAAGATGGGTCCCGACAACAAGGCCTGATCAGGTACCCAAATACAATCAAATCTCTATGAAATGGAGACAAAGGAGAAAACCTAATGGGAACAAAGTCCCCTCCAAAAAAAGATAAAAGAACACCATTAAAGCATGAAGAACCTGCAAACTCTGTTGAAGAATAACTAGTGATCTAAAGAACCTCCACTGAAATAGAACATGACTAGGTAGAGAAGATTGTAATCTGTATGAGTGCCCTCAAATGACACTACTTGAATCAGAAGGAAAACAAGGCAAACAACTGAAATCGAAGATACAGATGGCATGAAAACACCAAAGCCTGAAGAGCTGATCAATCGAACCACAAAAGCATTAGAACCAATAGGACAAACCTCCCCATAATGCTGAAGAGGGAGAGGGATAGGAACACGGAAAAGAATGGCCAAGAAGAACTACATGACAAAGAACTAGGAACATCAAAGGTGTTGAAAAAAGTACATTGTGTCATGGAAGGAATACCCACTTGACACACATCATGAGGTGAATTTAATGGAAGGAACACTCACTAGACAAAGGCAGATTGCAAACAAGGCAAACATCAACCTCCTCATGGCACTTGATAAGTAGTGCATATACAACAAGGCATAAGATATGCAAGATCCCAAGTAAATATTGCATGGTGGCACTTTATCTCAGTGTTTTTGCATAAATACAATGCTACAATGATAAGACTATTGGAAACAAAAAGATCAGCAAAAACTGAGATATCCTACTCAAAGAAGAGATCCTAGGACCTGAAACAACCAAGATATCCACCACAGTGCTATAAAGAAAAAAACGAATAAAATATGCATGAAGGAGAATCTGGAAATAAAAATCATATGGCTAGAAATTACACAACACATGCTTTCCCAAAATTTTTTTTTTTTTAAAAACGGAGTTCGGATGCTCATTCTATGTCCCCTGGAGTGCAAAAAAGAGACCTCACTTTGACTGGAAAAAAATATAGTCAAATAGAAAAATTAAAAACAATTACCAATATGACGAGGTCTGGCTCAGAACCAGCTTTTTGATGCCTATTCATTTTCAAAAAAATGACTTCGTATGCCCAAGATATGACCAAAAAACCAAACCCCCCTTCAAAACAAGAGGAAGGGGTAGTCTGGAGGCTCTAGCGAGTAGAGGTGGCTAGTGAGTGGCACTCTGGTGGTAGCCAGGTGGAGCTCCAGTGGTCAAGTGGCAGAGCCAGGGTGGCCAACGAGTCGGGTGGTAGTTTCCGGTGGTAGTGTGGAGAGCACCAGCGGCTGGGCAGAGGGTTCCGATCGATGGCGGTTGCGGGGCCGAGCGAAGGCGGTAGGGGCTAGGGCCCACGGGGCCAGGGAGCTATGGAAATGGGGCTAGGAAGGCAGGTGGTGGGGCCTCAGGTGGGGCCACAAGGAGGTGGAGCCTAGGAAGCGGGGTTGTAGGGCGGTGACAGGGGTCGAGGCGAGGCGCAGCGGCGATGGGGGCTGGGAAGGCGGGCCGCCAGGGAGCTACTGCCAGCGGGGAGCTAGGAAACCACCAGTGGCAGGCGGCAAGGCCTGGGCCCATACTAATAGCTCTGACAATCCTGCAGGTTGTTAGGGGGCCCACGGTACCCTCCGTACCATGGGAAGCCTCCCAAAACCAATTTTTTTTAATTTTTTTTTTAGTTAAAAAAACCGTCGTTTTTTTGTGAGTTTTGACTTTTTTTCCTTTTTTTTACAAAAAATCAAATTTCGGCCTGCATGACATAAAAAGGCAAAAAATTATTACTTTTCTGAAATTTTTTTTCTGGATTTGCATGCCAGAGCTGTACGGCCTGATTTTGGAGAAAAAATTACCCCTAGATGCTTAGGAGTCAACAATAGACAAATTTTATATGACTAAAGGGGTTTTGGGGCCTTCTAAGCATGATGGTGAGGTCCATTTAGGCCTAAAGTGATCAAAAGAAAATCTTATCCCTAAGTAAACAAAAAATTGCTTGAAACCCCAGATCTGCTTCCAATACAAAAATTCTCAAAAACAAGAATAGATAGCTGCAGATCTGATCTCTGATACCATGTTGGAGTTGAGAAACACAACACCACAGGAGCCTAAAGATCTTCTACAAGCTAAAACAATCTATTACAAGGAGAAACAATGAAGCAAATCAATCTGAAGAACAAAACACAGGAAAAATATGCTCAAAAGAGGAGAGCTCAATATTCACCAAATTGTGTAATGACATAATGATACAAGAAAAAAGGAAAATAACTTCTAATAGGTCAAGAAACCCTAAAAGGGAAAACCTAGGCTTGCACATAATAATTAATAAAAGAATTAATTATTATGCACCTAAAGTTAGCTTAAGTGTAAAAATATATTAGGGAACTTAAAGAATTAAACAAATATTGTTTAATTAATTAAGTAAATAACCAATTACTCTAACAATTATGTGAACATCCACTGTCAATTACCCATTCATCCTTGTCTTCAATTTTAGTAGCAAGTGCCTTCTCTTCACATACATTCTCTTCCAATTCCACAACATATTCCTTGATAGCCAAGAACACCCATTCCTTTCCATTGCCAAAACCACTAGCAGAGTCTTCTATCGGTTCATCATTAGACTCAGTAATACCTTCCTCATCCCCTATCTAGTGATGATTTGTCTCTATTTTTCCTTTACTTATACTTGTTTTGATATCTAGGGTTAGGCTTAAAAGAACTTCAAACTCTTTCTTCAAATCTTGAATTTCTTTCAGGACATCTAGATGCAAAATGACCAATCTTATTACATGCAAAACATTTAAAATGTACTTTTCTTTCATACATACTTCCTACCAGTCCTTTAGGTACTCTTCTAGCAAATAATTCTTCAAGTTTCTCAAACTCATCATCTTATCTCTTCATATCATCCAATTCATTTGTATATAAAGCTTCCCAATCTTTCTTACTAGTCGCTGACGCAGATACATGAAATGAAGGTTCAAACTTGACAGCTACAGAAGGTCGAAATTCTTAAAGCTCTAAAAAAGAAAATTTGCCAAGAAAGGTATCTCTATTGATAGAAGTATTAGCCATTGTTCTCAATTCATTAATTGTAGTAGCCTTCATCTTTTAAGCCAATGGTAGGGCTCTCAGAACTTTAGAAAAAATTTCATCTTCACTCAAAGTTCCACCACAACATTGAATTCCCATAACAAACTCATTTACCCTTTCCATGAATGCAGTAATCCTTTCATTTTCTTCCATCTTTAGGTTTTCATATGTCACCCGGTAACCATCAAGTATAGTAATATTCACAGTAGGGTCACCTTCATTAAGAGTCTCCAACTTATCCCATATAGCCTTTCTAGATGATTTGTCAGTTAATACCATTATTTGTTGATCATAAAGTGCACACATGATGACTTCTCTTGCTCTACAATCATTCTCAAGATCCTTATCCAAGTTTTTCAAAGGAGCATTTCCAGATACCGGATTATGAGGTGTAACAACATTCTCTGTGATCTCCCAAATTTCCTTGCCAAGACATCTTAGATGAGTCTCCTTCTGAATCTTCCATGATGTGTAATTTTTTCAATCAATCCTAGCAATATCTCTCTAAAAGATAGATCTAGATGAACTAGATGAGCTTGAACTGTTAGTTGCAATAGGATCTTCCTCAAGCGATTAAGCTTTCTGTAGAGAGGACCAAAGCTCTGATACAAGTTTTTAGATAGTTCAAATAACCGGAAGACAACTGAGAGGGGGGTGGAATCAATTGTCACACATTAATACAATATTTAGCAATTAAAACATTCATACCGGAATACTTAAACCAAATACCGAAATAACAGTTAAACCAATTAAGCATAAAAAATAATCAGAGAATAAATACCATCCATGTGACACCAAGATTTATATGTGGAAAACCCATAAAAGGAAGAAACCATGATGGGAAGCCTACCCAGAGTCAAATAATACATCTACAGTAAGTATGTGAATTAAAATTGAGTGGCCTACACTTGCAGGAAAGCCAATAGCCTAGAGCGCACTGCTCATCACAAAAGGAGTCTCACTGACTGCATAGAAATCTAGACTACAATTTGAATGAATAAATGAACTGCAAAGATAAAATCTCCTATACTTGAGTATAGTTCTGGTTAAGCTCAATACTGGAGAACTAAATCCTCTTACATAAACCCAACGCAATCTCTAATGATTGACCAAGTCCTCTACCTAAATGATATTCCATTATTCGAACATTACATATCCATATAGCATTCCTATATCCCAATATCCCTTGATTATCTACAATGAGATCTTAAATCATATATATACAAATCCTCGACCATAAATAATCAGGTCAGCTACCAGACACAATAAACCAATTACATAATTACAAAACATGTCATCCTTAGACCAAATAAATAATATCCAACACATAAGACATCACAAAAACACATCGAGAGGTCCAATCTGCACGTTACATCAAGTTAGTCCATAATCTAGATCAACTTGGACCCAATATAGGTCCACATGCTAAAGCAATAATCTCCATCCACCAAGTCTCGAACATGATTTCCATCAGCATCCTAAATCCATGCTAGAAGTTGCACCAACACCACTTATGCATATCATCAAAGATCTTCATCAAAGCTCTACCAGTGAAACCCCTACCATAACCACAAACCAACCATCCAAGAAAACAAGATAACATCTGATCACCAGACCAAAACCAACTTACTGAATATGAACATGAGTATCATGAATAAGAAAATTCCATAAGTAAACCATACTGGAGCATACCAGATCATGCCAGATCCAATCCAACCAAAAACCACACAACCTACCAGGACTAGAAGGGTGCTGGTAAAGCATCTAAAACAACTAGTGTTTACATCAATGAAAAAACATCAATGCAATGCATAATCAATTCCTCCAAATGGCCAACATTAGCATTCCCCTAATAGCACTTTTGGGCAACTTTAAAAGCATCCATATCCACCTCAAAATGAGAAATGAAAAATCTAGCCACATCCATCTCCCCCTCAATAGAAGACAAGATCACCTCAATAGAAAAGACTAGACAAGCCCAAAGATGCAAAAAATGAACCTCAAGAACCACAACCCAGAAAGAATATTGAGAGAGACCAACAACACCCAAACGAATGAGCTAGGAAGGGGCTACAAGATATTACCATAAAGGGACAATCCCCATCCTTTTGAAACAACTCAAAGAAAAAGGACACACAAAAAATAAAATGGAACAAAACAAATAAGTGATCAAGCACCAACGAAGAGGATCTAGGCAAGGCCCTAGCGTGAAGACTCCAATAGGGAGAACAACTCATGAACCCATCAGAGAAAAGGCTAGAACCACTGAACCTCCAATACAAACCAAAAAAGAATCAGTCTTGATTATTGATGTAAAAAATATAGGAGGCAATATGAATATTTGGGAGTGAATATTCCATTTCATATGTCTTGATTGTTGATTTAAAATGACAAGGAGAAATATGAACATTTGAGATTTCCTTACCGACCTAGGTCTTTAAATAATTAAATTGCACATGAGAATTCACATGACCCTAACGAAGCTATACATTTAGAAGGGTATAATGAAGCACTTGGTCAATACATAGATCCTCCCAATAATTATATTCCCCATTTTCATGTGTGTATTAAAATATCCATGAATATTGTTCACAATTTCTTTTTTGCATAAAACCATCAAAGAACATAAAAGACATAAGTATACAACAAACAAAATGGGCATTACATGTAAACCTGTGATCATAAAATGACTAGTTTTGATTATAATAGAATCAAAACTTGTAAACCTTTTAAGGGAAATTATCATAGTGCATGAACATGAAAGAATTAAAGGTCACAAAACAAACTCAAGCTCCTCCTATTCTATGATTTTTAATACCATGTAAGAGTCACAAGAAACGTAAGCCACAATAATCACTTGTAAAACCAAAACCACGGTTCTATTGTACAACATTTATGCCAATTCACTCCCCACATCAACAACATAGGAAGAAAAAATAGATAGGAGAATGAAACTATGAATTCCACAAATAAGGTTTTGTAAGGATTGAGTGTACAAAAAGTATCTTGAAAATAGATTAAATGAGGAAAATAAATAAGGAAAAATCCTCTCCAAATGAGATAAAACATGCAAACAAGCTTGCTTAAGTAATAGAAGGAATTAAATTGAACACCTAACAACTTCATCCAACACAAATGTATTATCAATATCACCCCATAGGAAAAAAAAAGATTCAGACGATGTATCACCCACATAAATAGGTATCTCATATGTCAATCATGTGTACTCAATGACATGTAGTGAATATTATGAATCAAGTCATAATTTACGAGTCATGTCCAAAACGTAAACTTATAACCATTAAAAATGAGAACTTTTTATTGTCCAAGATGTCATGTCTAAATGGGTATCCATTACAAATGAATAACAATCTTAAAATGGGTATACAAATAATAAAGATCTAATCACAAGCTCATTTTACCTTATTTTTATATAAAAAGGGATGGCTAGCAAGGACACTTTAGAATGGTTGCCCATAATTTGTAGAGCGATTTCAACTTCCTCCTTCTACACCAAGTCATTGTTAGATTTATAAATAGATAAGACATTTATTTATATGCTTTTTTATTTTTCTAGGGATTAAAGTTTTTTAATTTTATTTTTAATCATGTTTTTAAATTTAATATATAAGAACCCTAATATTTTTCATTGACATTTACTAGATATAATTTAGTAGTGAAAACTAGATCTCAAATAGTACTTACAATATTTTTTATTAATACATTCATATATATAAACCAACATAAATAAATAAATGTATCCTCAAAATATATAAATAGAAGGAAATCATAGACTAGAAATAATAGACCATATAAACCCAAGAATAAAATAGATACCACATTAAATATAGTCTTTAAAATGAAGTAGTTAATTACATCATTTCAAGTTTATGGTTTTTGATTAAGATAAATGGGTTTTACAGGGACCCAAAATCCAAACCCAACAACAAAAAATAAAACTGGTAGTGAACGAGAGTCTAAACAATATCCAAATAGCTACAGAAATAGGGGATACACCCCACAAATTCTAACGAAAAAGCAATGAAACTAGAGCAAAAAAGCATCTAACAAAAACAAAAATCTATCCAAGAGCTTTCATGAGCTCAATATTTTTCTAGATCATATTCTTGTTAATATCTTTGAGCTCCTCCATGATGAATCTCGAGTCACTCCTCTCTTGATTCTTGCTTCTAGTCCTGGTAGAGTGTCTAGTAGAAATATACATATCAGTATCTTGTGTGTTTATCTCCAAACTTCTTGCTCAATTTGGTAGCTGAAGGTGAAACACTGGTGAGAGGTTGGGCTTTCTGAATGGCAATTTTCCCATTAACCCATTTAAGGCCTTCTAAATTATTATTCATTGCCTCTTTTCTTCTTTCCACCAGTCCCCTGATTTTTCTCTTTAATTCCTCCATAGTTTTTTCTAGATGAACAATTCTTCACTCATGCCCGATTTTCATAACCCTAATATCTTTCGTTAATTTTTGAGTCATCTTTAGGAGCTTGTCAATTTTGTCTAGTGAGGGTTTCTCTATGAAGGTGTTAATTATATCCTTAATGCCTTGTTTAAGGGGGGAAATTTAACTATTCACCCACTCAAAACATTTATCTTGGTTGATGGTAGAGTTAGCCAGGAGCATATTAAAATTTGTTTATTCCTTTTTATATTCTCTCAGGTCCACATTCAGGGGAATATCCAGTTTGATTTCATCATCCCCTTTACCCTTTTTCTGCACCCTCTTCCCAATTTTCTTCTTTTTCGAGCTTTGAGGGCCCAAGTCTTGGGGTTTAGAAAAGGGCATTTTCAACTTTTTAGCTACAAATCTAGGAGGGCTTTTGCTTTTCCTGCTACTATTAGTACCGGGAGTAGGTTTCTGGGGGTACCCTCATCCTCTGAAGGCCTATAATTTGAGTCATCCGACACATGGAGATCATTCCTATCCATGGCCACTTCACCCACCTCCTTATCAAATGCAATATCTAAGACCACATGCACATCATGGATAGCCAAGTATTTGGGGTTTTCTATAACAAGGGAAGGCTTAACCTCATACGCTTCATCATATTCCATAATAAGGAGGATTAAGCCCTCATGTAAAATAGGATTCTCATTTCTTTTAGCATGATTTATAAGATTATGCTCAAGTGGAGACAATAAATAAAAAGGCAAAGAATGTTTTCCATCATACCTAAAATGATTCAAGATGGTGAAATGATATGAAAAAATGCTGGCATAGCGGCCATCCGGAGTAACGTACCTCATAATTATTTCCACCATATCCACCCAAATCTTAAAGAGGTCTTTACTATTGTAACCCTAATTAGGCATTTTCTTTACTCTGTTTCTTTCACTCTATTTGTCATACACGATTAACAGAGCTTCCTCCGAGGTCTTTCTCTCTCTATAGAAATTTTTTCCTTCCATATTCAAACCAGTAATCTCTGCTATGAAATTCTCATCAATCCTAAATTTGGCACCATACACACTGAGAACACTTTTATACCAGCCCTTCACAAAATCTTCGGTTAACCTCTGATTCTGGCCATGAAATTGTTTGGGGTAAGGCTCCAAACCACCATCCACAATTTCCATCCATTACTCCTTGTTTTGTGACTTTACTCATATGAATCAATGGTATAATTAATATTTGGTCATTGGGAAATATTTTTGGCATCCCTTCATGTTAGCTCACACAAGTGAATTGGAAAGGACTCCCTCATCATCCACCATTTTATTTCATCATTTAGCACACCAAGATTTTCCATGTAATGCATAGGCATATTACCTTCCCTAAAGACTTCGGTAATTTGAATTTTGTCCAAATGGGCAATCATACTGAGACACTCGTAGATTAAATGCTTGATCGTCCAACTAGGAGGCATCTTTTTAATTAGGCAATTAATGATATTCAAAGAGCCACTTTCTAACCAAACCTTTTTATACCCTCCATGATTAGCTATTAGAAGCCTAATGTAGGCTGAATTTGAATGTTTATAGTTTATAGAGAACATTGTTGAAGTATCTAGAGACTTGTAAAATGAAACTATCAGAAGGGTCTTAGTCATTAGATCCACCGTGTTCCCTCCATTGCTTAAGTTATTCACATCATCTACTACCTTCGAACATGTGAGGCTAATTTTCTCTTCTAAATTGGGTTTCATTGGATTTGAAAAATTGCATGTGTTGTGGAAGAAATACATCAATAATTAATAAGGGAATAAAAATATTGAAATAATAAAACTTGACCTAGGCACTTAGGTTTCAGATGCTCTATTAATAGTGTTTAATTTCACACTACAAGCCTCCAAAATCAAAGAAAAAACAAGAACACCTACTACAAATGAGAGTAGAAAGAAAGATGTGCTAGATTCATCAAAGGAAAAGATTATAGAATGACACAATTAATAATGATTTTATTAATAGAAAGCTAGAGAAGCCCTAATATAATATTAATAAAATGAAAAATTATAAAGGAGATAAATATAGCTCAACTAAAGTGAACTGAAGCTTAACAATAAATATAATTCTCTAACACCTCCCCTTAACTGGAACTTAGATAGAAGTTTAAAAAACTCAAAAAACATGAAACTTAATAATAGGTCTTTGTAATTAAAAGTTTGATGAGGTACCCATGTACAAAAATATCTCCTTTCAACTAGAGTATGAGAGAAAAATCCTCTCTAAAAGACAAAATAAAGAGAATCATGGACTAGGAAGCCTCAAAGAACATGAATAATATCCTTAAAGCACAAAGATGTTGTAGACAATTGTTAAATGATAACTACAATAGTGTTGAGTGAAGAACCTCCTCTTAAACTAGGATGAGGATCAAGATAAAGAAGATGAGATTTTTTATGAGCACACTCAACAACAGTACTCAAAGAAAGAACAAATAGGAAAAAAAAAAAAAAATCTATTATTTGAAGATATAGATCATACATGAAACTACCTGGGTGACGCTAATGATACTATTGAACCATGGAAGAGTAAAATACTAGTAAAAAATATAGGTTCCAATAATCTAAAGAATTGATCAACTATGGATAAGTTGTAGCCACAAAATGGGAATGCAAGAGTGTCTATATAGTAAAATATACATCTTACTAAGATACAATCACTACATCCTAATAGCTCACTCCAAATAAAAACCAAGGAGGCATTCACCCCAAAAATATTAAATCCCCATAATTTTGAAAATGGAGAGAGTTGATAGGTCCACTAAATTGTATGTCACCAAGTAGTGCATGAAGGAGAAGAAACAACTAAACATGCACAAGAAAGTACATTCAACTGGAAAAAGGACTCTGTTTGAGCAAGTTATGGTCTCAAAAGTTAAAACAAAAGGTTTGAATTCAATGCCCTATATAAATCTTCCCTTGTAACTTGAATTATGAAAAAATTACTTACTAAATGAAAAATTTGGCAGATACCCTAGTGGTTTTCTGGGATTAATTACTTGACCTATATATTTTTTTTTGTTTTTAATTTCAAACAAAATAAGTTTTTCCTAGATAGTTTTTTATGTTTTTTCTTGTTCTTTTTTATTTATTAGTGAATTGTGATAAATTTTCAAAATCTTATGGATACCGAATTGCTATTTTGGCATTATAAATAGAATCCAATTTTTTTTTCTCCAATATGATCTAATGTGTATATTAAAAAAAAAACCACTTCTAGATCCACAACAAAAGTAGATTTGGTGACCAAGATGAGGAAGAGATGGTGGCTAGATACCTCAATGGGTGAAGGTATAATATCCAAGATGAACCTAGTCTTACCACCCCAAAGACAGTAGAGGAATGTTACAAGCTAGCCATCAAGGCTTAAGACAAGTTGAGAAGGAAGCGAGATAAGCAAGGGAGAGGAAAGAACAAAATTTTTAAGGTGGAGGAACTTTTAGGGGAAGAGGATTGTCCTCCAAGTCCCAAGATGAAGCAACCAACCAACAAGAACAAAAAGGTGAGTAAAGTAGCGGAAGCAAATTTAGAGGAAGAAGGCCTAATGGAAGAGGAAGGTTTGGAGGCCAAGGGAGAGGGTATAACTCCTTCTTGGGTAAGTACTTTAGTTGTAATTAGTTTGAACACCCTGCAAGGAGGTTCCTGTATAAGAAAGGATCAACCTCTCAAGGTGGGGAGATAAGAACTCAAATTGTACAAGAAGAAGACAACGAAAGTGTGAATTCACCTTCTCATCATGCTTCCCTAGAGCTATTTGAGTCTTTGATGCTAAGGAGAACATTGATAAAGGTGCCAATAGTCCAAGAGCCTTCACAAAAAAATAATTATTTAGGACCACTTGCAAATCACATGGGAAGGTATGTAAAGGTGGTCATTGATTCAAGTTTAATGGATAGCTTACTAGCTTTATAAATGGTGGAGAAATTGAATTTGAAAAGGATTCCTAACCCCACTCCATACAAAGTGTCATGCTTGACTAAAGGATAGTAGATCTTGGGAAATGAACAAGCATGGGTGGAGTTCAACATATGAGGTTACAAGGATAAAATATTGTATGACATCATCACTATGGATGTATGCCACTTACTCCTAGGAAGACCTTGACAATATGAATGAAATGGCAAGCATGATGGGCACAAGAACATCTATATGATACAAAAGGATGGGACTTCATTCACTTTGACTCCACTACAAGAAGAAGGCAAGCATAAGCATATTGAGCCTAGTGTCATGGTGGTTGGGGAGAAAGAGTTCTTGAAGACAATAAAGCAAGGAGAACAAGTATACGTTATACTAATCAGGTCATAATTAGTCATAACAACAACATACATCGACGATTTGCCTAAGTGATGGCAACAACAATGTGGGAAAACTAAGAGGGGAGTGAATTAGTTTTCACCAAACTTAAACAAATTAACCTTAAATTTAGATCTAATCAAGAACAACAATAAAAAATATTACCACCACATCAACAACACACATAACACACAAACGTTTGACATGGAAAACCTAGTTAAGGTAAAAACCATGGTGGGAACCTACCCACAATAATATGATACTTTGTAGTAGTATGTGAAAATATTACAATGGGAATGCACATGCATTCAATCACACTGCCTAGAGCTCACTACTCAAAACAAAAAAGTGATACAACCCTAGGAAGGTTCACTACCTTACAAAGATCAGACAACAATCTGAATTACATGAATTGAAGGAATAACATCTCTAAATGCCCAATCACAGTTCTGGTTAAGCCCATTGTCTGCACAACAACACTTCTTTGCTCTTCCACACTACCAAATGATCAATTTTCTTGTTCACACATACATTACTCTAACAGATCATTAATAAAACCATAGACATAGATTTTACATGATTACAATACTTATACAATTTGTCAACCTTAACTCCAAGGTTGACTCAACACATAGAACCTAATAAGAAAATTACATCACACGATACATAAATCAATTTCAAACCAATACAATGTCGACAAGCACACAGCATGGACCCAAATCAACTCCTCAAAACACACAAAACCATCAAATAACTCGTCGAGATCATCCACAACATGCAACAACCATAGGGTTGGCTAGAAAGTCATATAGTATGAAGACTCCCACCAGATCAATAAAATATTCAATTACAAGAACAACGATTAATTTGGACCACCAAAATGCATAGAGAATTATTGAAGAACTATTGTCACGGAGGATTGCACCCATGATGATAAGTGTGAAACCAAGAAATCTTGTGAAACATGGAAACACCTTCAATCCTATGGGTTGCTCAAGTTGAAGGTGAATCTCCGGAGACAAGGCCAACTTCCTATCTTGATGCATCTCCTACACTAACTTCTTTATGAGAAAAGGGTTAAAAGCTTGCATGTAATAAAAAACCTATCCTAATGGAGGTGATACACCAAAATGATGAAGTTCTACTTCTTGTCCTAAAACTATAACCACTTGCAACAAGACCCAAAAATTATTTCACAAATCAAATAGGATCATGAAACTCATTAACATTTCATGTGAAATCTCGAAGTTATCCAACTTCTACATGTAGGAAAAGTGATTTTTTATAACATGCAAAGAACTAAAAACCATATGAACACAACCCACAACCTAAATTTACTATGAAATTTTCTTATTTTTGCAAATCATAAATGAGACAAAGAAAAAGATTCAAAATTAAATCACAATAACTCTATCAAATCATTTAAATCACAATGGAAAAAAAAGAACAATTGACAAGGAAACTGAAACTCTCTATTGCAAAACTGAAAATAATCTCTATTATAATGTTGAAAACTGAAAAAGTGTTGAGATACAATACTTTTTGTTGTATGTGTAAGAAAAAAGAAAGAACTAGAGGGAAAAAAATGAGAGAGAATATATACAACCCATCATGTACATCTCTTTCAAAAGTCCTAATAGAAAAATTTGCATGAGAAAAAGCCTTGGGCGAATTTGCCCAAAAATGCTAAAACTTTGTCAAGCCAAAAAATGTCAAAGTAGCCACTGATGCTCAGAAATGGTCTCCAACTACAACTAAATGAAAAAGAACTCCCACTTGCAAATATAGAACTGCCAATCTTACCCAAAATAGCTCCACTGAAAAAGTAAATTCCCAGTCCAAAAATCTATATCTCTATGTGCCAAAAATAGCTCTGAAAAGAAAAAATCCCCATCTGCTAAAAAGAGAAAATCCAAGATGCCATATCTCCAAAAATAGCTCCCCTAAAAACAACCCCACTTTTGAAAAATTATGTACAATAGTCTGAGCTAAAAATAACTCAAACTGAAAATTAGTCCGTCTTTGTAAACTGCATGGTACTAAACTCCTAAGTGCATTTATTATTTAGTTCTTTTATTTAATAAAGTAGAAGTAATTTTAAATAAAGATTAAAATAATCTTTATAATACCTTTTACTTCTACTTCTATTTATTTAAAATGAAATAATTAATAATTTATTATATTTATTTATAATGGCATTTAACTTTATTTTTCTTTTCTCTTCAAAATACCATTATTGATACATAAAATACAATAAATTTAAATGGATCTTTTGCACTAAATAAAATTGGGTTTAAATCCCCCCGGCTAACATGACTATTAGGACTTCAGTCCTAGTGGGAGTTCTAAAAACTCGACCACACAAAAAAAAAGTAGCTCTCAAAAAATAAAATGAGTCCATAAAAAAATCCTAAAATGGAATTAGAGGATAGCCAGCTAAAGGTAATTCAAAACCCTAAAAAAATTTCACTTCGCATTTTTGTCTTCACCATGAAGTCTTCCCTCTGGCCACCATACATTCCTTTATTTGAGCATTGAACTGAGATTTCGAAGGCTGAAATGAACAAGGGTTTCAAAGTTTTCATGCAGTATGTGACTTATTTCCTTTTCTGTTTTGTTATCTTATTTCAGAGAAGCATTACTCTAGAATATTTCTTTTAAATCATCCATATATCTTTTGATAGGGTATTTTCTGATAACTTGCATGAATCCTTCTATATATGCACTCTCTAAGCCTAGTTTGTAACTGTAGTGGCTTCTTGTGCATAAAAATTAGTAGAAAATCATACTTTTATGCATGTATTTCTTAGGGTTTCATAGCAAAATGACTGTGATTTTCTCTTTATGAAGTAATTCTACACTGCTTAATTTTTTTGTTTCATCTATAGAAAATTTATTTCTTTGAAAGTCGTATGTGTATTTAGGGTTTCTAGAATACATGTGTTTATTCGAAGATCACTATGTAAATAGTATCCGCCTTTGCAAAATATGTGTCCTTAACTTCCTTAACTTCTCCATTCTGTAGCTACCAAAAGACTATTTATAATGTTGAAATCTGCTCCAACATCTGTATCTTTTTATCATTTTAAGGTTATCTTTAAGGTACATTTATAGTATTATCAATGCTTTGAGATGGCTTTTTTTATCTTATTCTTTGACCATGTTAATATATACCTTCATCATATTCTATCCTCCTTCTTCAATAACTGTGAAGCAGTTCATTTGACTACTATGAGTAATTGGCTTGGTATAAGACCTTGTATGTGCCTTTTGATCATTAGAAAGGAAACTTCCAGTACCTATTTTTAACAGTTATGAATGTCTTTCTCAAAAAGATACTCTACAACTGATCTTCCATGGTTTCTATTTTTATACCTTTTGTGAAAGTTTTGGTACACTTTTCCTTAACATTTGATGATTTTTATTGCTGACAGAACTTAAATCCTTATTACTATATTTTCCTTGTAATTGATCATTAAATGAGTGTTAACTTCATTTCAAATGACTATACTTTTCATTATTTATTAACTTCATGCTAGTCTAGATGTCTTATCTGATAAATACTAAGAGGGGGTGCATTATTATACCAAAGAATACTAAACTTAAACACTTAAACAGTTTAGCAGTAAACCAGTATACAGTTTTACTAACAAACCAGTTAACACAAATGCAAACCAAATAGCAAAAAAGGCATTCACCCATAGAAGCACAAACACCATAACATAAGAGATTTTGATGTGCAAACCCAAATGGGAAAAACCATGGTGAGATGAAACTCATAAGTAACTATCTGCAGAATAGTAACCAGACTGGTTAAGGTCAGACAGGTTAAGGTCATACAATGTTCTTCACAAGAATAGATCCTATTAGGAATCTTAATCTCTGTTAGGAGATAAGTTCAATTAAAGATTACCTTGTGAGAGGATTTTAGATCCACAAATGTGAACCACCTTGTTAGAGGATTTACAAAGGATTTTTTGGGCCTACCCGGTTAGGGGTTTCAGACTTGTCAAAGATGTGAGTAATCAACAAGTGAATGATCTAGCAGGTAGCATAGTCTACTTCAGTAGATCCATGGTAGCTCATTGCTAATACATTTCAGCATTACTTCAGTCTTCAATAAATCCATAATCTGTTACATCACATAGACTCGATCTCTTCTAAGCTTGTACACACAAAAACTCGTCAACCACCAAAAAACCTTAATAGCTACCTCACCTAAAACCCTAGATATGATGTCCTTAGAAACGAATCTGATTTCATGTCAGTCCAATAGGATTATATTGCAAGTTCCTAGGTTCATTTCATCTAGAAACATTTGATAACATGACATGATATCATCGTCAAAGTGTCGGTGGATGGTAACTCATCATAAAAATACTAGTTGGTAACTCATCACAGAGTATTATCGGTTCATATAACTTTACCGATTACCGGTTGGTAACTCATCACGGAGTAATACCGGTTCAAACATTAAACCGATTACCAGTTGTCAAAAAAGAAGACTGGGAAAATGATAACTACTGCTTTAGTTTCTTCACTCCGCTTGAGATCCTCGAACCACTTGAGGTCTTCATACCGCTTGAGATCTATAAACATTTTCTGCAAAACACTGATAGCCTAAAGACTATAATACATAATACTAGTTTGGAACAAATACTAGTTGAGCATAATTCATACATAAAAAGTGATCTCAAAGCAAGTGTGTGTCCATCAATGACAATCATAACAGAAACATAAAAAATTCCAACAATCTCCCCCTTTGGCATTGATGGCAACACTTAGGAAAATTTTGACATCTAAGTGTTCTACAATAAAAATATGCCATAATCAAAATTACTCCCCCTAAGCATATACACTATCCGTTCTGCAGAAAATACAATGTATACTGCTCCCTTACAGAGAAAAACATGAAAGTATACATAACATGCATCAAAATTTTAAATACAGAATACTACTCCCCCTTTGCCAACAATGACAAAGTACAGTTGAATAACCCCTATTCATATTATGAAAACTAATAAGTGTTTATGACAATAAACAGTGAAACTTGTCAAAAACTGATTTAAAGTCCTACATAAATGTCTTCATGGATAAGGACCATGACTCAAACAATGAGGTAACAACCTCACTTTCCATTTGCATCTGGGATACCTATTCTTCCATGGTGTCCAAGGTACTCATCTCTTGAGTGACCGTTAAGGCATCCAGATTGAGATAGCATTTCTAAAGTATTTGTAGTCTTGGTAGTAGAACCAATTGAAGTTCCTACAAATCTCATGTTCGATTGCTGATCTCTACCTCTATTCTTGTAGTTTGAAGTTGAAACTAGTGAACAGTTTGCCCATATGCGGTGAAGGAATCATAAGGCATCTTGAAGGTGCTTCTATATGTCTACAAATCAATTTGCAGTTTGTCTTTCTAAGAAAGCACATCATCACAGAATAGATGAGGTTGACATATCTTACTAAGTAGTAGATTCCCCTCATCCAGAGAATCTCTTATGTCCTTCTATGCCTTCTAAAGTTCGAACCAAAGCTCATTCAACTTCTTCATCACAATGGTGTTCAGAGCCTTTTGATACTTTTTTTGAGAATTGGCTTCGGCAACATCTTCCAGGCATTTCACTTGGTCCTCTACAACTATGCATAGGAGTTTCAATTGAGCTAGAGAGGAATTGGTACTTGGGAGATTTATACTGGGGATCAAGTTGGTAAGAGTTTCTATTGCAGTTTGAATGACATCTTGCTCCTTCTTCCTCCTCAGTGATTCCAGTCGCTCTTGATCAAGTTTAAGGCTCTGTAGTAGCTCTATTTAATTTGTGGATTGGAGGTCAATTGGACTAGTGATGTCAGCCGGTTTGGCTTGACCATCGGTTGCCTTTGCAGTCTCTACATGTACACTCTTTTCCACTTCCTCCTTTTCCTTGGCTTTTTGCTTATCTTCTTCTACCTTCTTCTGTACCTCTGCTTCTTTCTTTCTTTTCTCTTCTTCCTTCTTCCTTTGTTCTTCTTTCCATGTCTCTTCTTCTTTCTTCTCCTCTTCCTTCTTCTTTTGTTCTTCCTTCTTCTTCTTCTCCTCTTCCTATTTCTTTTGTTCTTCCTTCTTCTTCTTCTCCTGTCCCTATTTCTTTTCTTCTTCCTTCTTCTTCTTCTCCTCTTCTTGTTTCTTTTCTTCTTCCTTCTCTTTTCTCTTCTCCTCTTCTTTTCTCTTCTCTTCTTCCTATGCTTCTTCTCTTCTTCTGCTCGTTTCCTCTTCTCTTCCTCCACTTGCTTCCTCTTTTCTTCCTCTTGATTATTTTTCTTTTTCTCTTCTTGCTCATGGTCAGCCTTTTCCTTGTCCAGTTTCTCCTATCCTGTTGTTTTTATTGGTATCTCTAGGGTAACATCTTCAACATCCAAAGCATCAACATCAATAGGGTCCATTTGCTCAGTGACCTATTCTCTTTCACTATTAGACACCTCATCCGGTTTTGCAATTTCCGATTCTTGTTCAGCCTTCTTGTTGGCTTTGAACACTTGGTGTAGCTTCAGAGCAACTTGGGCATGAGAGTGGGTATCTTTTACCACCTCAAGGACTTTCCCTTCTAGAAACAAGAGTCTCCTTCTTCGCATAAAGAAGATGCCTTTATATTTTTCCATAACTTCATAAAGTTCAGAATTAGACACATCCGGAAAATATTGAGCAAATATTTCCTCTCTTATCTCCTGTTCCTTTTCTATGGCAATGTGCCATTTGTTGTCTAAAAAATTATATAAAGAATCTGGTGTCACAGATTTAATTTTTGATGGTGACCGATCATTAATACATAAATATTGAATGAATTCCTATTCTACTTCCTCCTTCTCATTATCATTGAAATCATCAAAATAATTTGCCAAATCACTCAAAACTTTTCTCCTAATGTTCTTAATAGTTCTTTGACAATGTGTCAAAGGTTTGTAAGAGGAAATATCAATATTTACTAGTGCTGATGATGCCGGTTCATTACTGGTTGTCTTTGTCTTCTTTCTTGTTTGCCTAGTCTTCTTAGGCTTTTCTTTAGATTATGTATCTTCTAAGTCCAGTGTGTTGCCTTTTGTCTTCCACTTTCTCTCAAATACTTTGGTGGGTGCAACTTCCGGTTTCTTCTTTACCGCTGACTGCTTGGTCACTTTAGGACTTGCTGAAGTAACTAGTGCTGATACAGATGGCACTGCCTTTCCTTTCTTCACTAAGGGTTCTTCAACCAGTGTAACCGTTTCCAAATAGGTGCCAATTATCTTCTTCTTAGGGTCAAGCGGTGAAGCAAGTAGGGTAGAAGCATACCCGTCTAGCATATCATACATCACCTCATAACCCATAGGCTCTTCTTCTTCCTTTCTGGGCTCAACAGCCTCCATTAAGCACTCATCTACTCTAATGGTGAAGCAGATGTCCTCTTCATACTTCTTGACAATGTCACCAGATATTCTCACCCTTTGGCTCATCTTGTGTCTGTACTCATAAAAGTATTTGTTTTGGACTTCAGGATAACCAGTTCCAACCGCTTGAAGACTTTCCTTATTTTTCTTTGTAACTGGTTGATCAGCAAACCACTGAATATCATCGACTCCTAGGAAGTAGCCTTGGAAGTAGAAGAACAATCTGACCAACAGTTGTCCAAATTTAAATCTCAAGGCATTGTCCCGTTTGATTGACTTCAGGTTCACCAGTAGCTACCTCTGCATATAGGTGCATAAATCAAATGAGGTACCTTCCATGATCATCCTGTAGCCAGCATTTACCATTGTAGCAGAGACAGAGTTGATCCTGCTAGCATAGAATGTTCGATAACCTATCACCATGTAGGCATACTTGACCAGATCATCCTTGATGTTATTGATGGTCATTCCCCATTAGTCGCTCATAGAACTGGTGAGCTTGGTTATATCGGTCTTGTTGGTCTTCCTTAGGGCTAGCACTTCTCCAATGTTATAGAAACTGGTGATGACATGAATTGCTTCTGGTGTGATGTCATGTGTCCACTCCAAATACATTTTGTCACCGTGCACTCTTCTTAGAATGATGCGGATGTGATCATCTATGAATTATTCAAGGAAATAGACCGCATTGTGAAGCTTCTTCTTTTCCAAGATGCTGAATTCCAGTTTGATCTTCTTGTCCTTCCCACATAACAAACTCAATTGAGAATGGATCACTAGAGATCCTAGGTCTTCAATTTTATAGTCAATATAATATGAAATACCTTCCTCCACTATAACACTAGCGGGTATTTGGGATAGTGCATTATATTTTGCCTTCTATTGGATGAAATCTACTGAATCAACGGGTGCACTAGAACTAGAGTGGGATGCTGAAGCCATGATAAATAGAAAAAATCAAAAAATACCTTCGAAAGTCAAGATTTAGGGCTTACAAATTCCACTTCGCCACTCATTACTTTAGTTGTTGGGTTACTGATTGATGTTATCTTTAGATTCTTCTTCAAGGTTTTAAAATCTCTCCGAATTGCAAGACAAATCATCTTTTGTCACTCTACACTTGAAAACTTCTTTGCTCAAAAATTGATACGTGAAAATGACTTGAAAATTCCTTTTAAATGAATTCTCCACCTACCATAATAAATGCTCCACCATTAGGGTGTAAACCCTAATTTTCCTTTTACCATTTCTGGTCTTCCGCCAATTGACAGGTATCACATACCGGTTAAGGTCTTTTATTGGTGTAAACCAAGGGTTCAAAATATTTTACCGATTTGTTTCCCCCTAAGCTTTCCTGTAGCTTAGTTTGTCGGTTCAGAGATTTCCACACCAGGTGCAGAAACCAGTTCTTCTAGAGACACTTCTTCTAGCTTCTTTTTCTAGGTTTTCTTCATATCCACTTGAACAGTTTCAACATCAATCTTTCCTTTCAGAGTGACCGATATATCATCTGATATATTCTTTCTTATTCTACAAAATCTTACTATATGACCCAGTTTGTTGCAATGATAGCAAACCATTCTAGGTGCTCTCCAAGGTCCTTTATTCATGTTTCCATTCTTCCTTCTGCATGTTGCAGTAGTGTGACCACTACCATGACAAATCAAACAGGTTGCTCTCCATCTGATTGCCACTTGATAGCCACTGCTACCTGACTGATAATTATAGGTACTAAACCGGTTTGGATTCTGGTTCCTAGAGGGTTCAGGAAAAACTCCTCGACTCCTTTGAGGATACCTTCTAGTGTTGTGCATGACAGACCTACATTCAAATGCTCTATGCCCAAACTTGTTGCATGCATAACAATTTCCATTGAATCTATTGGATCTAGGCTTATTGTTTAGAAAGTAAGGAAACTTATTGTAAGCCTTATTTCTACATACATTAGCAGTATGTCCTACCCTGAGACAATTAAAGCAAACAGGTTTGAACTTTTTCTTACCTTTATCCTTTGATGTTGGTTGCTTCTTTGATGCTACATCTTTTGCTCCAGAGGTCTCACCTTCCTCATTTTTAGAGAAACTAAGTCCATTAGTATTCTTTACCAGTTTAGCTGATTCAAGCTTTTGCTCTAGCTTAACAGTGCTCTTATTGAATTTGGCAAGTATTTCCTTTGACTCAATGAGTTGTTTGGAAATAGTAGCACTGGATTCCTTCAAAGTTGCATTCTCAAAAATAGCCATGTTTAGTTCACCATGCATTTCCTCTTTTTCCACTTTACTCTCTTGGAGATGAGCAGTAAGTGCATTGATTTCTTGCTTCAGCTTGGAGATCTCATGATCTTTGTCTTTTACCAGATCTTCAGCTTTTCTTCGGTTGTCAAGCTCTTGACACATCCTGATAGTCAGTCCTTCAAGTGTTGGAGTTGAGAAAATACAACACCACAGGAGCCAAAATGATCTCTGCAAGTTGAAAAACCTAATACAAGGAGAAGAAAGGAAGCAAATCACAGAAGAAAGAAATACATAGAAAATATGCTCAAAAAGAGAGAGCTCAATATTCACAAAATGTGTAATGTAAAAAACCTTCTGCTTACAAAGAAAAGAATGAACTCAACCTTTAATAGGTCAAGAAACCCTAAAAGGGAAAACCTAGGTTTACACATAATAATTAATAAAAGAATTAATTATTATGCACTTAAAGTTAGCTTAAGTGTAAAAGAGATAAAGTGAACTTAAATAATTAAACAAATATTGTTAAATTAATCAAGTAAATACCCGAATACTCTAGCACCCCCCCTTAAGCTAGACTTAGGGAGAAGCTAAAACCTAGAACAACTATTGAAAGCAATAAAGATGGGTCCAGGCAACAAGGCTTGATCAGGTACCCAAATACAATGAAATCTCTATAAACTGGAGAAATAGAGAAAACCACGTGGGAAAAAAAATCTACTCCAAAAAGAGATGGAAAAGAATATCACTGAAGCATGAAGAGCCTACAAACACTGTCAAAGAATAACTGCTGATTTGAAGAACCTCTACTGAAATAGAACATGACCAGGTAGAGAAGACTGTAATCTGTATGAGTGCCCTCAAATGACACTACTTGAATCAAAAGGAAAATAAGGCAAAACAACTAAAATTGAAGATATAGATAGCATGAAAACACCAAAGCCTGAAGAGCTCATCAATCGAACCAAGGAAGCACTAGAACCAATAGGACAAACCTCCCCATAATGCTGAAGAGGGAGAGGGATAGGTACACTGAAAAGAACAGCTAAGAAGAATTGCATGACGAAGAGTTAGGAACATCAAAGATGCTGAGAAAAGTACATGGTGTCATAGAAGGAACACTCACTTGAGACACATCATGAGGTGAATGTCATGGAAGGAACACTCACTAGACAAAGGAAGATGGTAAACAATAGACAAACATGAACCCCCTCATGGCACTTTATAAGTAGTGCATGTACAATAAGGCACAAGATGTGCAAGATCCCAAGTAAACAATGTAGGATGGAACTTTATCTCAGTGCATTTGCATAAATACAAGTTACAATGATAATAAGACTAGAAATAGAAATGAGAACCAAATTAGAGACATCCTACCTAGAGAAGAGATCCTAGGACCTGAAACAACCAAGATATCCACCAGAGTGCTGAAAAGCAAAAAAATGAATAAAATATGCATGGAGAAGATTCTGGATATAAAAATTATATGGCTAGAAAGTACATAGTACATTGTTTCCAAAAATATAAACTTTTTGAAAAACGGAGGTCGGATGCTCATTCTATGGCTCTCAGAGTGCAAAAACAAGACCCCAATTTGACTGGAAAACAACATAGTCAAACAAAAAAATTGGAAAAAATTACCAACATGAGAAGGTCCGACTCAGAACTAGCTTTTTGACGCCTATTTTTTTTCAAAAAAAGGACTATGTATGCCCAAGATATGACCAAAAAACCAAACCCCCCTTCAAAACAAGAGGAAGGGGTAGTCTAGTGGCTCTGGCGAGTGGAGGTGGCCAGTGGGTGGCACTCCGGTGGTAGCCGGGTGGAGCTCTAGTGGCCAGGTGGTTGTTCTAGTGGATAGGCGATGGTGGTAGGAAGGGTCGGGCAACGGCAAGGGACCCAACGGAGCAGGCTGGGCAGAGCTGTGGGGAGCTGAGCAGCGGTCGGGGAGCAGCGACGATGGTGCAGAAGATGGCGGGGATACAGCATCAGGCAGTGGGCAGGTGGCTGAGCGTAGGTGGCAGGCCGAGCGCGTAGGGGACCGGAGGCCAGGGGCTGGAAGGGGGCCGGAAGACAAGGCTAGTAGGGGGTTGTATTGTCAGTCTAGTACATTGTGAAAAACAACCCCAAAAAACTTTTTTCCAAAAAAATTTTTTGATTTTTGGAAAAAAAACAATTATTGCCTTTTTAAAAAAAAAATTTCAACTTTTTACAAAAAATCAAATTTTGGCCTGCATGCCAAAAAAAGGCAAAAAATTTTTTTTGATTTTTTTCTCAAACTGCGTGCCAAGGTCGTACAGCCTGAATCTGAGAAAAAAAAACTCCCAGAGGCTCAGGAACCAAAATAGGTCAAATTTTATATGACCATAGGGGTTTTTAGGCCTTCTGAGAATGACGGTGAGGTTTGTTTAGGCCCAAAGTGCTCAGAAAAAAAAACCCAATTCCTAAGTACATAAATTTTTTTTTCTTCTGAAACCCTAGATCTACTTCCAATGTAGAAAATCTCAATGCAAAAATAGATAGCTATAGATCTGAAGCTCTAATACCATGTTGGAGTTGAGAAAATACAACACTACAGGAGCCCAAATGATCTTTGCAAGCTAAAAAACCTATTACAAGGAGAAGCAAGGAAACAAATCACAGAAGAAAGAAATACACCGAAAATATGCTCAAAAAGAGAGAGCTCAATATTCACAAAATGTGTAATGTAAAAAACCTTCTTCTTATAAAGAAAAGAATGAACTCAACCTTTAATGGGTCAAGAAACCCTAAAAGGGAAAACCTAGGTTTGCACATAATAATTAATAAAAGAATTAATTATTATGTACCTAAAGTTCGCTTAAGTGTAAAAGAGATAAAGGGAACTTAAATAATTAAACAAATATTGTTTAATTAATCAAGTAAATACCCAAATACTCTAACATCAAGTTCCTTTCTTAGGTTAGCATTAAACTCATTCATTTTTTCAACTTCTTCAACTAGGGCTTCCATGTCCGCTCCATCAAAGGAACTATTTTTAGTTAGCTCCATCAGTTTCTTAGCATGCTCTCTCCTTTTTTTCTAGAGAGGCCTTATACTTGACTTTGTGTTCATCATAGGCTTACCTAGTCTGAGTGAGCTGATGAGTAAGTTCCCTCATAGTGTATTCCCCCATATCTCTTTCCAAGTGGTTAAACTTATAGAAAGGTTGGCTCTGATACCAATTGATGAATACTAAGAGGGGAGGTGAATTAGTATACCAAAGAATAATGAACTTAAACACTTAAACAATTTAGCAGTAAACTGGTATAACAGTTTTACTAACAAACCGGTTAACACAAATGCAAGATAGCAAAAAAGGCATTCACCCACAGAAGCACAATCACCATAACACAAGAGATTTTGACGTGGAAACCCAAATTGGAAAAACCACGATGAGATGAAACTCACAAGTAACTATCTGCAAAATAGTAACCAGACCGGTTAAGGTCAGACTGGTTAAGGTCATACAAAGTTCTTCACTAGAGCAGATCCTATTAGTAATCTTAATCTCTATTAGGAGATAAGTCCGATTAAAGACTACCTTGTGAGAGGATTTCAGATCCTGTGAACCACCTTGTTAGAGGATTTACAAAGGCTTTTTTGGGCCTACCCAGTTATGGGTTTCAAACTTGTTTTGAAGATGTGAGTAATCAATAAGTGAATGATCTAGAAAATAGCATAGTTTGCTTGGTTAGATCCATGATAGCTCATTGCTAATGCATTTCAGCATTACTTCAGTCTTCAGTAAATTCACACTATGTTATAGCACACAGACTTGATCTTCTCTTCTAATATCGTACACACAAAAACTCATCAACCACCAAAAAACCTTAACAACTACCTCACCTAAAACCCTAGACATGATGTCCTTAAAAAGGAATCTGATTTCCTGTCGGTCCAATAAGATTACATTGCAAGTTCCTAGGTTCATTCCATCTAGACACATTTGATAAGATGACACAAAATCACCATCAAAGTGTCGATGGATGGTAACTCATCACAAAAATATCGGTTGGTAACTCATCATAGAGTATTACCAGTTCATAGAACTTTACCGATTACTGGTTGGTAACTCATCACAGAGTAATACTAGTTCAAACATTAAACTGATTATCGGTTGTCAAAAATGAAGATTGGGAAAATGATAACTACTACTTTAGTTTCTTCACTCCACTTGAGATCCTCGAACCGCTTGAGGTCTTCATATCGCTTGGGATCGGTAAACACTTTTTGAAAAACACCAATAGCATAAAGACTATAATACATAGTACCGGTTTGGAACAAATATCAGTTGAGCATAACTCATACATAAAAAGTGATCTCAAAGCAAGTGTGTGTCCATCAATGACAATCACAACATAAACATAAAAAATGCCAACATTATCTTCTTTAAAACCACTTTTGATAGTGAAGCATGTGAATATTGTTCTTTTGCATTCAACTTGGTGCTTTCACTGTCTTTTATATTTCTTTGGCATGACTTCTATTTATTTTTGTACCTTGTCATAATTATTGTAACAACTATGTGACTTGTATTCCTTAGGCATATTTCTATCATAAACATGACTCCTCCATAGATAAATATCAAAATGATCCCTCATGTGCTATCAAGATGAACCCTCATGTGCCTTAATGCCCATAACTATCATCTTTGTTTTTTCTTGAAAAGGCTTCTTCATCATTAGTGGTTGTTTGTTTTGACCTTAAGAGTACCAATGCTCAATGTAAATTTGTTTAACCAAAAGAGTGATGTTATATACTTGAATAGGTTTTTCAGATCAGTAACTTGTTCTTTGACAATGATATATCCATTTATGGTATTGGCATTGGTGAAGACCATTCACTATAATGATTATCATTTTACTCTTGTATCTTTTCATGGCTCTCTATGTTGTATTCTTCAACATCAATTCTTGTACTAGCATTCACTGTGTTTGATGATAACAAGTATTGATCATCATTCTCAAGCTTCTTATCAATCGTGATGTTTTCTTCTCCTCATAAAATGGTTGTGGCAATGGTTACTTCATGAGTGCAAATGTAATGTCATGATGGCATTTTGTATTAACTATCTTATAGCAATACTGAAACTTCTCTTTATCCCTCTTGACAGTGAGTACCATAAATAATTATGTATCGGGTATTAATGCTTTTGTAAACATTAAGACATACAAATCAATAATGATTTGGATTTTTTAGTTTCCTTGACACTTGATAATGTTCATGCTTGTTTTGGTTGTGTATGATCATTGAGATTACTCAATAGCTACCAATATTGCTTTCTTCAATACTATAGCATATTTCTAAGTATTTGTTCTTGTATAAAACTATCTTAAATTCTTCTTTCAAAGCTACCATGATAGACATGAATTTTGGTTTGTTTCATGCTTGTACACTACTTCCTTTGTTTCTATTGTGACATGAATGGCACTATTAGTTATATGGTGCATCTGAAGATATAGGGTTTTACCTGCATCGGTTCCAATCATGAAATGACTATTACCTTAAATCGATAATGTATTGTTATAACCATTCTCACTAATGAATTGCAACAGCTGGGACTATCAAATTCTTGGAATTTCTTCACGGGTATACTATTTGTTGCTCACAATATTTTATTAGTCCTTTAACCCTTTGTGATAGTCTTGATTTTCCTTTATCATTGGCAAGGCTTATATCTGATTTTTATCTTTGTAGGATTGTGCATATAACTAACAAACTCCCATCTCTGATGGTGATTATCATTTATGGTAATATTGATGGTGAAGGTTTCTTTACATACTATAATATGCTTAGGAGGTGATTGTGCTTTGTGTTTTTGTAGGCTCAAAGTGACTAAGACTATTGTACAATGTGTTTGGCTTATTATTTCTCTAATATACCACTCTAATAGGTCTCTAGAGTCTTTATCTCTTCATGACTGTCTTTGAATATGTTTTTGAAGGTGCCTTCATTGTCTTAGGCATTGGTATGCTTTGCCATTTAATAAAGATGAGTATCTCTATAAAATATGAGTAAAGACTATATATCACAATATTTGTGACTGTTTCTATGAAGTTGATTTGCACTGTCATAACTACTCCTATGTATTGATAAAAAGTTTTCCCTTAACAACAATGTTGAATACTACTCTAATTTATTTTATTCATGGCTACAATAATCTCTAATTTCATCTATGACAAATTCATGAGGGCATTGTGATGTTGCTTAATTATTTACTATGATAAACTCATTAATGTTGCTAGAATGTCTTCAGGAATATGGATCTACTTTTTGTCATTTGGTAAAGCTACTCAAGATACATCTCATTCTTCAATATTAATTCTCTAAAGACCTTTGATTAATTTCCTTTGAAACCTATCTCAAGTTATGTGACTGTGACTTCTTTAAAGATGTATAATTATGTACTTAAATTGTGATATGGAAAGCTTTGTTTTTTATCTATGCTCTGTGTTGAACACATCAGATACTCTATTTATTGTCATTTTGGGATTGTACTATTCCATTGTATGATGCATTATCCACATTGTCATGCTTGTTATTTTGAATATTCTTTGTATAATGGGCTATCATTTGCTACATTCACTATCTATAATAGTGGGATTGGTCTTCATGCCTACATTGCCACAAAGATGTTTTGCTACCATTAGACCTGAAGATGTCATTATCTTGAGATTATATTATTCCTTTGTCTCCTGTATTATTAGTTTTATGGGGACTATGATAGGACTGTGTATGATTGTAATAAATCTCCCATTGTTGGGTATGTGCACAAAGATGGTGGTCAGAAAAGTGGACACCACCCAAAAAAAACATGGAAAAACAAGTAGCACATGCGTGGTTTTAAAATTTGAAATTCTCATGTTCACGCTTAGGTTTGTTCTTCCCAAGCCTAGAGAGGATAGTGCATACATGCTACTTTTAGGAAAATGAGTGCGTACATGCTACACCTCAGAAAATGAGTGCGTACATGCTTCTCATAGGAAAATGAGCATGTGCGAGCTAATAATCCAAATATAACCGTGTATGCAGTGCCTGATAAAAAAAGTTTTTAAAAAAAAATTGGGTCTCATTTACTCCGATGAACAAGGTGCTAAATTTGTCCTCCAAGCTATGAATCAAGGTTAGTTTTTGTTTATTTTTGTCTTTCTTTCCTGTTTGTTCAATTTATTTTACATTTTGAATTTAATTTCATTAATTTTGATTAGGTTTTTTCATTTTTTGTTTCAAAAACTAGATTCTTCTAATCCAGAACAAGAACAACCATTGGCACCTCCTAAAAACCCACAAGAACAACCAAATGGACCTCTTGAAAACAAACAAGAACAACTCCCAATTCCTCCTTTTAACTGCACACCCAAAACACAGGAGCAATTAATTAATCAGTTAGGACAAAATATGTCTAAAATCAATAGACTAATTGTTAAATTGAAAACTTCTGAACTTGAGCATCATCAATCCCTCACCACTAGTCTAGAAACATTAGCTAGTGGTTCCATAGCTGTTTCCACACAAATTACCAAATGGGGAAGCTTTAGGGATAGGTGTCATCAATTCTATGCCGATGGGCTACCATACGATGGAGTAAAAACAAAAATATTAGTAAACAACAAATATGTGCCTTTTTCATTGATCCCAAAGCTAGTCAGTCATTACCTCCTAATGCAAAGAGGTTTCCCATACATTGGTGACCAATGTGCAGATGAAGAATATTTTTTGGCAGAGGTGGTGGATGGTCTTTGATGATCCACCTTGTAATAATTATGAAGTGCCATTATATTTTTTGAGAAAAGTATATTGTGAGTTTGTGCTCAGTGTGTGCCCAAACTATTTTGACATGAGAGAGTTCCATGGTACAAGTGGTGGCTCTGCCCAAGATAGACCTGAAGCCTATAGGTGATTACCTGTGGAGAGTCATTGCCCCCTAGCACCCAAACCCAAGGTGCATCAGGTTATCCTAGTAGAGCTGAAAGAGTCAATGGAGCTATAAACTCTTCAAGCAGCCACAAAATTGACTGGTGCCATCATCCAGCATGAGACATCATTAGCACACCCTATTGTTTTGGATGATGAGCTATTAGGTGGCGACAGAGAGCTCATCCAGCATATGTGTGTCATTCGCTTGGGGATATTCTCAGGGGTAGATGATGCAGCTGGTGTAGATGGATCCTCATCTCATATGTGCATGATTTGTGGGAGTAGATGTCAGGCCCACACGGTTAAGGATTTTGCGTTGACAGATGAGTTGATGGACATGGTGTTTGCCCATGAGCCAAAAACACAAGTGTGTTGATTTGAGTTCATAGCATTTTATTTATTAGTCACTTTAAACTTGTAATTACATAAATGAATTTTCATTTATACATCGATTTAAATTGAGACAAATAATATGCATTTTAGGATGCAGCAGCGGTATCCCATACTCCTCCCCTGATTACTATAGTTACAACTTCGATGCCCAAGATATAAATTTTGTAACATGTTAAAATAGAATAGTACACTTTGAATTCAAAAAAATACAATATATACTAACTATCTTTAATGCATGATCCAATTTCTGGTTTTTAGGTGTTGATAGGGGACGAAATATCCCAGATTGATGACATCACATTCTCAGCAATCGATTTTGGCCTACAAGGCTATACGGTATCATATTTTGTACAACCCTTTTTATGTATTGTTTTGATGGAATATGCAAGTCATTTCATTTTAGATTTTTAAAATTATGTTTAATTTATTATCTATACTAATATCTCATGTTAATTTTGTTTTTTTAGAGTACCCCCTGCGCATCTAGGGCTCATCCTAAGAAAAAGGATTCCTCGAAGATGCCAAAACGTAGGAAGAAGGTAATTGAACACATTTTTAGTTGTACAATTGTTTGAAAATGTTGAAATCAAGTATTAGTTGGGGTTTGTAGATTGATTAGTGTTTTTTATCTATTTTACATGTACAATGACCATTAAGCTATGTGGATTTGTTGAATGAACCTGATTTGCTCATGGATCAAGAGAGGGCAGAGGTATTTATCTTTTCTTTATTTTCTTTATTTCCTGATTATATGTGTGCATACATGTGAACTTGTGATATATTATAATCTTATAATTTTTTCATATAGGAAATATCCATACCTATTTCATCAATGGCAAACTCTCCTCCTTGCACTGGAGAAGCATCTCAGGATCTGGTACAGTTTTGTTTGATATGTAAAATTAATTGTTTTTAACCTTCAATGCTTATCATTATATTAATTGTATTTAATCTTTGAACATTTTTTATATAGGTAATAGCGACAGTTTCTACATCGATGGTGAGCCATCCTCAATCCATTGGAAAAGCATCTCAGGCACATGTACGTCATTGTTCTCTATATTATAGTTTTTAAGTGTTTTTGATATATTTATGTTAGTACATTATATTAATTGTACATTTAATCTACAATAGACCCCTTCGCGGTACGGCCATAATGTGGATCCATTTAAGTATGTCTTCAAGAAAACTCCTAAGAGTGAGAAGGAGAGGAGAGCGAAGACATTATCTCCTAGATTAGCCAATGAGGTAATCTACATTTCAATTGCAAAGGAATTAAAGTTAAATGCATAGTTATGTTGTTAACTGTGAACTATTTTTTACAAAAGAATTGTAACTTGGCTTTTGAATTGTGGTTTTGCATCCATCTATAGAGCTGCATACTGCATCGAAGAGGCTTGATTTTGATGATCCACCACAAGTTTAGGATCATATAGTGTTAGTTTTGGTCATAGAATGAGCAATACATGTAGATATATTCTACATTTTTATTGTATATCGATTTGGACATGGCATATGCCACATTTTTGTAATACTTGTATTGACTTGGTAGACATGCCTTTTTTTATATATATAAATATCGATATTCGATCCAATAAATGTGTATTGAATTCATTATTTTATATTCATTGTATTTTGTGGTTTTCCTTTTATAAATTTAAATGAATATTTGCATATGTAATCAACAATATGAATATAAACAACAAAAATATATGATATTAAACATTGCAATTGTGGAATATGATTTGATAACATTTCTAAAATGTTGAATTAACCCTACAAAACTCCTTTTATTCAATTCATTATTGTGTATTCGTTGTATTTGGTGGCTGCCCTTTTATAAATTTAAATGACTATTTGCATATGTAATCAACAATATGAATATAAACAACAATATGTGTTTGGTATGAGAGCACCCTCACGCTCGCAATGGTCAAATTGTGTTCTTCATGTGCAAAAACTGATATGGCGAGCACATCTGGGTGGGTAGGTTTATGCTAGGCATGCCCCTGTCGTGCAACCCAAAGCATCAAAACATCGAGAGTTATACCATACCAGTGCGATCTCTCAAGTGCCCTGAGTCCAAAAAATTGTCAAAACTTGACAAACTATTTCTTCAAATCCAAGACACATATGGTTGATCTTTTTGAACCCATGGGGTCGCATGAGGCTCCTCTACAATGGTCTATCATGGTTTTTGATGAGTCAGAGCCATTTTTGATTGGTAGCATTTTTTGCCTGTTGCAAAAACTGTCAATTGCATGTAATGCAAAGTTGCTAGATTGGCTAGAATTGATTTGGTTCATCGTGTGCACAAACTAACATCGTGAGCATGTCCAAGTGGGTAGGTTTACACTAGGCATGCCTCTATCATGCATCCCAATGTGGGTAGGTTTACACTAGGCATGCCTCTGTCGTGCGTCAGAATGTCGAGAGTCATACCGTATCGGTGCGATCTCTCAAGTGCCTTGAGTCCAAAAAATTATCAAAACTTGACAGACTATTTCTTCAAATCTAGGACACATATGGTTGATCTATTTCAACCTATAGGGTTTCTTGAGGCTCCTCTACAATGGCCTGTATCAGTTTTTGAGGAGTCAGAGCCATTTTCGTTTGGTGGCATTTTTTCGCTTGCTACAAAAACCATCAGTTGCATACAATGCAAAGTTGCTAGAATGGCTAGAATTGATTCAATTCATCATGTGAACAAACTAACATCATGAGCATGTCCAAGTGGGTAGGTTTACACTAGGCATGCCCCTGTTGTGCATCCCAAAGCACTGAAACATTGAGTCATACCATACTGGTGCGATCTCTCAAGTGCCCTGAGTCCAAAAAATTGTCAAAACTTGACAGATGGTTTCTTCAAATCTAGGACATGTATGGTTGACCCATTTGAACCTGTGGGGTTGTGTGAGGCTCCTCTACAATTTCCTATCTTAGTTTTTGATGACTCGAAGCCATTTTTGATTGGTAAAATTTTTTCACCTGCTACAAAAACCATCAATTGTATGTAATGCAAAGTTGCCAGATTGGTTAAAATTGATTCGGTTTGTCGTGTACACAAACTGACATTGTGAGTATGTCCAGGTGGGTAGTTTTATGCTAGGCATGCCCCTATCATAGATCCCAAAGTATTCAAACGTTGAGAATCATACTATACCGGTGCGATCTCTTAAGTGTCCTATGTCCAAAAAATTGTCAAAACTTGATGGACTATTTCTTCAAATCCAGGACATATATGGTTGATCCATTTGAACCTGTGGGGTTGCACTAGGATCCTCTACAATGGCCTATCTTGGTTTTTGATGAATCGGAGCCATTTTTTATTGGTAAAATTTTTTCGCCTGCTGCAAAAACTGTCAGTTGCATGCAATGCAAAGTTTTTAGATTGGCTAGAACTGATTCAGTTCATCGTGTGCACAAACCAACATCGTGAGCACATTTGGGTGGGTAGTTTTATGCTAGATAGTAGGCATGCCCCTGTCATGTATCCCAAAGCATTGAAACATTGAGAGTCATACTGTATCAGTGCGATCTCTCAAGTGCCTTGAGTCCAAAAAAATGTCAAATTTTGATGGACTATGTCTTCCAATCTAGGACACATATGGTCAATCCTTTTCAACCTATGGGGTCATGTGAGGCTCCTCTACAATGTCCTCTCTCAGTTTTTGATGACTAGGAGCCATTTTCAATTGGTAGCATTTTTTGCCTCCTGCAAAAATCGTCAGTTGCATGCAATGCAAAGTTGCTAGATTGGCTAAAATTGATTCGGTTCATCATGTGCACAAACTGACATCATGAGCATGTCCAGGTGGGTAGGTTTACACTAGGCATGCCCCTATTATGCATCCCAAAGCACCAAAACATCGAGAATACCGTATCAGTGTGATCTCTCAAGTGACTTGAGTCCAAAAAATTATCAAATTTTGATGGACTGTTTCTTCCAATCTAGAACACATATGGTCAATCTATTTGAACCCTTGGGGTCGCGTGACGCTCCTTTATAATGTTCTCTCTTAGTTTTTGATGACTTAGAGCAATTTTTGATTGGTAGCATTTTTCTGCCTATTGCAAAAACCGTCAGTTGCATGCAATGCAAAGTTGCCAGATTGGCTAGAATTGATTCGGTTCATCATGTGCACAAATCGATGTCACGAGCACATCTGGGTGGGAAGTTTTACACTAGGCATGCCCCTATCATGCATCCCAAAGCACCAAAATGTCAAGATTCATACCATACCGATGCGATCTCTTGAGTGCCCTGAGTCCAAAAAATTATCAAATTTTGATAGATTGTTTCTTCCAATCTAGGACATATATGGTCAATCCATTTGAACCCATGGGGTCATGTGAAGCTCCTCTAAAATTTCCTCTCTTGGTTTTTGATGACTCGGAGCCATTTTTGATTGGTAGTGTTTTTTCACCTGCTGCAAAAGTCATCAATTGCATGCAATGCAAAGTTGCAGGATTGGCTAGAATTGATTCAGTTCATCATGTGCACAAATTGACATCACGAGCGTGTCCGGGTGGGAAATTTTACAATAGGCATGCCCTTGTCATGCATCCCAAAGAATCGTAATGTACAGTGTCATACCCTACTGATGCAATGTAGAAGTTGCTTGACAACTTTTTTGACAACAATAACAATTTTTGCTCAAATTGTATCTAATCTCAATCTATGACCCCTATGACCCGATAATGACTCAAATAATTATCCATGATTATACAAGAATCAAGAATGCTCATGATTGACTAGGGACACATCACATATACTCAAAACATAGTCACAAAACATTGACACACAAATAAGTCACAAAACATTGTCACATATTACTCAAAAATTTGCCTCTAAATGTGGTCAAATCAGCTCTTGGCTATTTGATTATACAAAAAAAGTCTTACAAATCAT
Source organism: Cryptomeria japonica (assembly GCF_030272615.1). Classification (NCBI taxonomy): domain Eukaryota; kingdom Viridiplantae; phylum Streptophyta; class Pinopsida; order Cupressales; family Cupressaceae; genus Cryptomeria; species Cryptomeria japonica. Next base: position 511,644,297 of record NC_081415.1, on the reverse strand, counting down.
CTCATGGGCTTTTATACAAAATTTGGCATTACAATATGTGCAACTCAACTCATCGCCATTTTAATATACAAATCATCTCATGGGCTTTTAAACAAAATTTGGCATTACAGTATGTGCGATTCAGCTCATCACCATTTTAATATACAAGGTTTGGCATGTACATATGTACAAATCATCTCATTTCCATTTAAACATACAAAATTATGCCCCTAAACTTGTTTAAATCAGCTCATGGGCATTTATATATACAAAAAATGAATATAGAACAATTCGTCAACAATTTATAGAAAATTCTCAAAATCATTCTACTTTGAATCGTAGAATCAATCAAGTGAGCCTTCAAGATCGGCTCTAACCTGTATTGTGTCAAGTATTGCCTCATGGTTAGATTCATGAACTTTCCATAAAATCTTGTTATGAGGTCTACCATGATACTTCATCAAATGAGTATTTGTTGCAACAACAAGGTTAGAGAAATGAAGAATATGTCTGTGTGTTACAAAGTCCTCGAACAACCAAACATCAGAATTCTTGATAAGGTATCTCCAAAGCCATGTTCATGTCATGAAAACAAACCCTATTGGGTCTAAATACCCTCTCCATCAATGATTGTGGTTGTCAATTTTCTTTTAGGCTCAACACAACAACACAAATCGTAATATGTTCCTTCTTCATTTTTCTCTTTTGGAACAATTGCATACCCATGACCTGCATTTTATAAAGTGTTAATTAATACCAAAAATAAAGCATGATGTATAATAAAATGAACCAAAAAGAATACTTGCAAAAAAATTAACTTAAAAAATCACCTGAATCCACTAGATCAGATACATGGTAAAAATCCACTAATGTCTCCATCTGGCTCAATTGTAGTGCTTTGGCAATTTGATATGAATCAATGGGAACCAACGGTCTACAAGACCATTTGTCAACCCACTCTTGTGATTCACATTCTTCCCACAAATAATACATGCATGAAGAGAAAAAACATACCATTTGTCTCGTATAAATTACCAGTGAACTTGAATTTGAACTCGTAAATGAATGCATGTCACTCGATCCTACAACTCTACAACAATCTAGATAGTTTTCAATGTTAGATTCAGTGATCAACCAAAAATATCTATGAACCATTGACATACCTGGGTTACCTGGAGCCATCATAGACTTACACCATTGCACAATTGTTTTTGCATCTATCAACTCAGCACCACCTTCGTACTTCAATTCTTCCCTAACTAGGGCTCTTTTCACACATGCTCCTACACCATCGTGCTCTCCCTTACCATGTCCAGCCTCAGTGACATTCCAAAACTATTGTACACTGCTTGTCATATGCATTCTTGTCAACCAATAAAACATCCTTGCATTCTTGAATTATGTGGTGCAATTATTTGACCATATTAAGTGTCGATTGTATCGTATGTTCCTTTCCCTTAAACTATCATAGAAAAATTTAAAGCATCCTTGTACAAACTTTGATAAATGAGTACAATCATCACTTATGTAGAAGTGATACTCTCTTACAACTTTTCTATCCTCCTTTATGCTATCATCTGCATGCATAAATGCTATGTGTACAAAAACAGAAACTTGTGTAGAGTGATAATACATGGGTTGCACTTCATTTTGAGGTTGTAGTGTATAATTTTTCAGCGAAATCAATGATTGAGACAATGGTGCCAAGAGGAAATGTGTCCTTACATTATTGGAATTGCTCATCTAACAATTGAGCTCTATGTGTATGCATTATGTACTCATAAACTAGTTTCTCTTGAAACATTTTCATAAATTGAGCTACACATATATCATTTTTCACTAGCTCACATCTCTTCAAATATTTTTTATCTTTAACTCCATATGTGACTATCTTGTATTTTTTGAAAGAAACTAGTTTCGTACCAATTTCATGTGTGCTCTCCAAATGTACGCATCTTGGTAAATGTTGCAAACCACCACATATAGCACAAGAACCTTCCAAACAGGACATCTTATAATAAATGCAAGCATCATGTCTATTACATAGCACACTTGAAATAAATTCTCTTACTGACTTAGGAGGTGCTTGTATATTACATTCCTACAAAACATTGTTAGTGTGCAAACTACAACAATTATGATGAAAAATATCATAATGCATGGAAAATTCAATATGCATCCTACAACAACACGTGCGCACATGGCTAATCTTAATAGAAAAAGGTTTTGCCATTTCAAAAAATCTTTGATAAATTCTTATTTGAAGAAACTTTTGAAGGAATCTTTCATAAAATTTAGTTTGAGTCATATTCAAATAGTGTTTGACATGTGGCTCATGATTTGTAGACCCAATTTTCCTTCTAACAACATCTCTTTGGTTGGGTGAAACTCTTGTGTTGTCATCCCAAAAATTTTCAATTAATGTTTTTAGTGCATCAACAACAACCTTGTCTTTGCATGGTAGTCTACCCAAGAATGCCCAAAGAGAATTATTGTTTGCTTCCTCTATTTTTTCCCGCCTCTTTAATGCTTTACTTAATGTTGTTCTACTAATGTTTAATGACTTTCTTGTTTTACTTATCAAACGATCTTTTTTTATTTTCTTGCTCATTATGGTTGATGTAATGACACGTTGAGTAGCATTAGAATCTTTAGTACGTGATTTTGAACCAATAGCTTGATATGCATCAAATAGATTTCTCACAATAGTTCTTTCACTGTTACTTTCAGATGATCTTAGGCCTAGAATTTTCATTGTCTCTCTAAAATTCAAATTTTTAATCATTTGAATAGTTAATTGACATCTTGCGGTTTGATTGAAGTTATTAAAATAAATTTGCCATATTATTTTAACCATTCTCCTACAAGTTCGTTCATTCATTTTATTGGGAATTGACTTCAATATATTCTCATCAATGTCAATTAAATACTTTGGTTTCCTACGAATGATTCTAGGAGGTGTTAACATCAGTACATTATGTACATTCAATTCATCAAGTAGAGAAGGTGTAATATGTTCATCATTTAATTGATTATTCAATGCGCTATCTTCTTCAATTGCATTAGGTTCAAACGGTAAATTAAATGTCTCTTCTTCAATTGCATTAGGTGCATTATATTCATTTGGTAAATTGAATTGAGATATTGAGGATGACATACCTTCTTCTCTCATTATTCTTATGTCACACAATTTCTTCATACGTTGCCTTTGTCTTTCCTTTTGAGCCTCTCATTGTTCCATCATTCCTCGCTTGTTCTTTCCCATGGTTGATATCGGTTGTCCTAAATAGAATCATATTACATATATATGTAAACAAAATTTCATAAACAAAATAATAACCATAAATATGCATCTTATCACTATTTTTTGGAATCAAACTATTAAACAATCACAATACTGTTGACAAAAACTAATAACAACAACAATTCAATCATTTGAAATCATGCAAAAATAAAAAAATCACTTACTTCTATGTATAAAATAGTGATAGAAGTGCAGACACAGTTCCAATGGGGCCTTCAACAGCCTTAAAAAATTCTTTTGAGGTCGTTGAGGCTCTTAGGCAACTAAAACTATGTCTATAAACCGTGTATGCACTACATTAATAACCGCCTACATGCTGTTAGTCCATAAAATGTTGACAAGCCCAACGGTATTCTTTTTTCCCATTCTAGGACTAATAAGTAGCGCGTACATGCTCCTAAACCTAAAAAATGTTGTCATATGGTAATGAATAATGGGCTCAGTAAAAGTAATATGTACCGCGTATGTGCTCCTTTGCCTTCAAAAAGTTATGACAGGGTAGTGAACTAATAGTTTCAGTACCCCGTATGCGCTATTGGTAGTAGAAAAGATGTGAATGAAAAGGGAGAGAGAGAGAGAGAGAGAGAGAGAGAGAGAGGAGGGGGGGGGAGGGGGAGAGTAGGGTGGAGGGAGAGAGAGGGGGGGGTGTAAGGGAAGGAGAGATGGAGAGAGGGAGAGAAGAGGGGGGAGGGAAGGAGGGAGAGGGAGAGAGAGAGGGAGAGAGAGAGAGAGAAGGAGGGAGAGGGAGAGAGAGAGGGGGGAGGGAAGGTAGAGAGAGGGAGAGAGGTAGAGGGAGGGAGAGAGAGAGGGAGAGAAGTAGGGGTATGGAGGAAGAGAGAGGAGAGAGAGAGACAGAGAGAGACAGAGAGAGAGAGGGAGATGTAGAGGGAGGGAGAGAGGGAGAGAAGAAGGGGGAGGGAAGGAGGGAGAGGGAGAGAGAGGGAGAGGGAGAGAGAGAGAGAGGGAAGGAGGGAGAGAGAGAGAGAGGGAGAGAGAGAGAGGGGGAGGTAAGGTAGGGAGAGGGAGAGAGGTAGAGGAGGGAGAGAGGGAGAGAAGAGGGAGGGTGGGAGAGAAGAAGGGGTATGGAGGAAGAGAGAGAGAGAGAGAGAGAAGAGAGAGAGAGTAGAGAGAGAGAGATGAGAGAGAGAGAGAGAGAGAGAGGAGAGAGAGAGAGAGAGAGAGAGAGAGAGAGAGGGAGAGAAGAGGGGGGAGGAGGAGGAGGGAGAGAGAGAGAGAGGGGGGAGGGAAGGTAGAAAGAGGGGAGAGAGATAGAGGGAGGGACAGAGGGAGAGAAGACAGTGGTGGGAGAGAATAAGTGGTATGGAGAAGAGAGGGAAGAGAGAGAGAGAGAGAGAGAGAGGTGGGGGAGGAGGAACAGGGAGGCACATAGAGAGAGAGAAGAGGGGGAGGGAAGGAGGGAGAGGGAGAGGGAGAGAGAGAGGGAAGGAGGGAGAGAGAGAGATGGGAGGGGAAGGTAGAGAGAGGGAAAGAGGTAGAGGGAGGGAAGAGAGGAGAGAAGAGGGGGGAGGGTGGGAGAGAATAAGGGGTATGGAGGAAGGGAGGGAGAGAGAGAGAGAGAGAGGAAGAGGGGGGAGAGTAGGGGGAAGGGAGAGAGGAGGGGAGGTAGAAGGGAAGGAGGGAGGGAGGGAGGGAGAGAATAAGGGGTATGGAGTAAGGAGAGGGAGAGTAGGGGGAGGGAGGAGAGGAGGGGGGGATAGAGAGGGAGGAGAGAGAGAGAGAGAGAGAGAGAGAGAGAGATGAGAGAGAGGAGAGAGAGAGAGAGAGGAGAGGGGAGGAGGAAAGGTAAGAGAGGAAGAGAGTAGAGGGAGGGAGAGAGGGAGAGAAGAGTGGGGGTGGGAGAGAAGAAGGGTATGGAGGAAGAGAGGGAGAGAGAGAGAGAGAGAGAGGGAGAGGGGTGAGAGGTAGAGGGAGAGAGAGAGGGAGAGAAGGAGGAGGGAGGGATGGAGGGAGAGGGAGAGAGAGGGAGAGGGAGAGAGAGAGAGGGAAGGAGGGAGAGGGAGAGAGAGGGAGAGACAGAGAAAGGGGGGAGGGAAGGTAGAGAGAGGGAGAGAGGTAGAAAGAGGGAGAGAGGGGAGAGAAGAGGGGAGAGGGTTGGGAGAGAAGAAGGGGTATGGAGGAAGAGAGAGAGAGAGAGGAGAGAGAGAGAGAGAGAGAGAGAGAGAGGAGAGAGATGAGAGAGGAGAGAGAGAGAGAAGGGGGGTGGGAGAGGAAGAAGGGGTATGGAGGAAGAGAGGGAGAGAGAGGAGAGTGAGAGAGAGAGAGAGAGAGAGAGAGAGAGAGAGAGAGAGGGGGGGAGAGGTAGAGGGAGGTAGAGAGGGAGAAAAGAGGAGGGGATGGGAAGAGGGAGAGGAGCAGGGAGAGAGAGAGAGAGAGAGAGGAGATGGGGGAGGGAAGGAGGAGAGGGAGAGAGAAGGACATAGACACCATATGACTGATCTCGATTGTGACTATAGGAATTACAAAAGAAGATAAAGAGGAGGGAGAGAAGAAGAGAAAGAGGGATGGGGTATGGATGAAGGAGAAGGGGAGAGAGTGAGAGAGAGAGAGGGATGGGGTATGGAGAAGGAGAAGGGGGAGAGAGAGAGAGAGAGTGAGAGGAAGATAGGGAGAGAAGAAGGAGGGGGGATGGAGGAGGAGGAAGAGATATCAAATCCGAGACACTATATGATACTATATTATCCCTATATTATCCCTATAGCATACTATATGACCTATAACAAAACCAAATGGTGTCCTAAGGGGTCATAAAACACCATAGGACCCTTTAGAACAACCGTATGGTGTTTTTATGGGTCATTGGTGTCCCGAGGGGTATTCAAGGGTCACAGGACACCATATGACCTCTTAGGAAACATACGACCTCTAATGACACCTAAGGGGTCATATGATGGCTAATAAAATGATATATTAAATTTAAAGTTATGAATAGAAACATCATACAAATAGACTCCAAGTGAACAAACAACGAGGCTTCGCTAAAAAGCAAGTGTAAGAGCTTGACCTAACCCTAAGACTACTGCCTAAGTTCTAAAACATATGATTCTATTAAAATTTCAAGGGTATAAGACTGATCTATATTGTGACTATAGGAATTACACACTTGATTTCTTTCATGGTATGTACTATTCCAAGTTGTTTGACAAGTGATGATCATCATATACTAATCGTAGACGTATAAAAATGACCATATTCCTAAGTGAATATTTAAGGTTCATTCCTCTATTTAGTTAAATCTAATTTAATTAAGTCACCCACGATCTTCTATTTAATTAAGTAAATTATTCAATTTATTTAGTTAAATTCACTAGAACCTTTTACATCATTTAATTGAATAAATCATTTTATTTAATTAAAACCCTTCTTCTTACTTTTTAATTAAATTTACATTTAATTAATAGTTTACCCCAAATTAAATAAATCTACTTTATTTAATTTTCCAACTTGCAACCAAATTGAAATAAAGCAATTTATTTTAATCCTATTATTCCTCATCCACTTGCAAAATCCTACATCTCCCACTTGCATCCTAAACCCTATTCCTAATTTCTTCTAGAATACATCTAATCCTAATCAATTAGCCCAAAACCCATCCATTATCCCCTTTCCCTAAATTTGTGGAGGTCACTTCTCAAATTTGGAGTAAAGTATTCAAAAGGCATTAAAGCCTTTATCCATTCAAACAAGCTAACTTGTTGAATACCCCCAAATTTGGAAGGACTCTTACAAATTTGTCCCCAAAGTCTTCAAACCATTAATGGTTAACTAACCCTTAGCGGTATGGTTAGAGACTTTTGACTAACTTAACCTCCATCTAACCTAGGGGTCTCATCAAGTATTCATTGCTTTGACCATGGTTATCCCTTTAACCTTTGCACAAGAGTTTACCCCTTGGATAAAAGCTTTATCCATTGGATAAACTAACCTAACCTTAACCCTTACCTCCTAATGTAACCATAAGGT